>NW_026617105.1:0-19268 GCF_000801105.2 Raphanus sativus | reverse complement strand
AGGGAGTTACAGAAGCTGTAAGAAAAGACTTGAAGGCAATGCTTCAGAGGTAAAACTTATGCATACATTCTTGATTTCTTGAAATAAAATAAATAATAATTACATTGTTTAACAAAGTCACTTGGTGTAACAGATGTATAGAAGAGGGTATTCTGAAGAATGTAGAGGCATGGAGAGGTCAGAAACTCCAGGGACAAGTCAGCATAGGATGCTAAGGAAACATAGTCTTTCAAGGAATGGAAGTAAGAAAGACAGAGGCATTTGTGAGAATGGGCATTCATTGTCAGAAGATCCTCTTGTGTTGAGAGGTCCAAGTCATGTGAGTACTGATTTATCCGAGGCAGTTAACAGTCAAAGCTCATGGAGAAGCTGTGGGGAGAGCCAAGTCTCTGGAAAGAGCACTAAGAGTGCAACATTTGTGGCAAATCCCTTGAGATGTCCTAAACCTGTGGATAAGGGAGTTATGAAGTTAAAGAAAGCATGGAGGTTTGATGTTTCAGAGGATGAAGATGAAGATTCAGGGAGATGGGAGTCTGAGATGACTCAAGAACGTGAACTGGCAGATTATGATGATTGGGATGGGGATAAGGTCTTTCTAAGCTCGAGTCCTTCAACTAGTGGTGAAAACAATGATACTGATAGCTGGGAAGAGAGTGGTGACAACAAAGGAGATGGTGATGATATGTTGGAGAAAACAGATGCTGAGTTTGAAAGCATGGTTTACGAGACAACTGGTTTTGACACTGAAGAACCAGGAGGAAGCTCATTCATGGAGGTTGATCCCATTCCTATTCCAGGACCTCCTGGATCATTTCTAGAGAGTCCTTGGGACATGGGAACTGATGCAACTGCAACCGAGAATCATGGAAACTTTTGCCAGGTCCAAACTTGCTATAATCAGCTTGATCTGATCACTGACAAGAACTTGTCAGAATCACCTGTTTCAGCAGTTTCAAACTTTGCAGCTCCTGAAACGCAGACGTTTAGTCTAAGTAACATCGTCACCACTGACAATGATCAGTCATGTTGTTGCCAGAGAGAAGAGAATGCTTTGGAAGATACAACATTTAGGCAACCACCACCACCACACAATATGATCCATCAAGATCTTTTGAGTAAGTCTGCTCCTGCGCTTCCTTCAAACTCCGGTCCAGTGTTGCGGCTAATGGGAAAGGATTTGATGGTTATTAACCAAAGAGAAGAGACCTCACATGAAAATTCAATTCCAAAACCAACTTCTCAGTTTCAAAATCTCTCCAAGACACAACAACAAGTGTCTCCTTATGCCCATCTTCATCGTCCTTATGGTGGAAGTGGTTTGTATTTCAACACCAGCGCAAGCTTTTACAACACTCCATGACATTTACTGATCAACTCCAGCAGTTTCTTCCTATCCTTGAAAGATCTTAAAGAAGTTATCTCCTCAACCATTCAACCTCAAGATTCCATGATTCTCTAATTAAGAGGTTGAGAAGAATCTCAAGAGGCTGCTATGAAAAGAATGGTGAGATATAAGTTCGCTTTGAATCTACCTGTAAGCATATTGAGAAACGCCACTACGGTAAATGACCCCACTTTTGTTCAAACTGGTTTCAAAAAGGGGTGATATATAAATATAAAATGTTTATTATTATGTTATGGAACCGCATTTTGAATAAAAAGTATACATGACTTAACATCATGATTCTTTTTTTTTCTGTAGATATATTTTATATATGTGGTTGAGATTATGTGAGGTAGTCAAGATCATGGCACCGTCATGACATGCATTATGTGTACGCAATTTATTTTCTCTTGTCTCACTAATTCCTTATTTTAAAGTGAACATATAAAAAAGTTGATTATACAGCTATATAGATGTAACCTGTTGAGTGTAAACAATGTCACCCAAATTAGATGGGGAAAGATTTTGTGAATAACAACTATAAAGAGAGAGTTGTATTTGGTGATGATGAGCTGTTTTCTTGTTACAAGCAATTTTATATAAAATAAGGAGAATACATTACTGAATACTGGATCTATATATGTATAAAGTACAACCACAACGGCTATATATATTGCATGCGCATTGCCAAAATCATTTGTTCATTATCATATGCACTCCATGCCTTCTTTTGTTTTACATGTTAATTGATGTACACATTTACCACATGTATATTTATGTACACATTTACGAATGTACATAATATTGCATGTAGATTAATATTGGAGATGCTTAAGGCCTCAAGAGTTTTAAAGCTAATTTCTAGAGGATTTTGGTTGACTCTTCAGATTAACAAAATAGATATGAGATCAGATGGGCACTATTTTCTAATCTTGTTTGATGTCGGCACAACTACCTAATTGGTGACTTACAGATCTATTGCAAAGTTTGAGCACTCTCTTGTGTAGAATAATGGTTAAAAACAAAATAAAATTTTGCAGTTTATATATGTAAATTTTTTTTTCTGAGAGAGACTCTCATATCAAAATAGGTATATATGTCCACTCATACTGAAAGGCAATGTTGGTCCTAATCTCTGAATTGGCCTTTCCTGTTTGATAAAAACTCTCAAGTGCAATCATTCTATTTTGTGAAAAGCCACTAGCTCCTAAATTGCTATTAACATGTTTTGTGAAACATTTGACCGTTTTGGAAAAAGTTATTATGATTTTAAAATAGAAAGACTAGTTGAAAGTTTTGTCAACGTGTAAAAGCATTTAGATTTGACGGAAAAAATAAAACAATCTGTATCTTGTTTGATTGATTTAAATTTTTGTAATAAGAGTCCATATATAACGTCACATTAGTGCATGCCTAAACTTGACAGATTGTATATTAGTGCAGGAGGCCTTTAGGCTGATTTTAGATTAGGCGCCGACATATATTAATGAAGTATTAGATTGTTATCTGACTCAGAGAAATTTGATCGACATGAGCGATACTTAAATTTGGTAAGTAATAGACTATATTCTTTTTAACAAATGTAACTATAAATTCCTAAAACGTGGTCTTTTAATTAAACAAAAATTTTGAACAACTTAGACAACTCTTTTTATCTTTTTTGGTAAAAAAACTCTCTTTATCTTTTTAATATGTTACGCTAAAAATTGGATTAATTGTACACAAATTGATCATTTTCGTAATAATGGATGACTAACTATTAGCAAATAGTTAATCATTAGTCATACGAACAAAATATACACAAACAATCAAATCCATAAAATGCAAGGTTTGAATTTGGTATCTATCTAGCTTATTCTGCAAACCTCTAAAAAGCTTTAGTTGGTAAACATGATAAACGATATGCGTCTCAATATGTTTTTCTTAAACTAAAATTTAAACTTGTTTAAGGTACAATCCATCCCCAACAAAACTGTGCAAATTTAATTATAAAATACTTTTCTTTGTATACACAGAAAATTCCGATATAGATATATATATATTTTTTGATCAAATCGATATAGATATATTTAAACATATCTTTTAGTCAAAGTACAGTAAACATATCTATAAAAATAAAGTAAGAACTAACAATCTTGTACGAATACACCAGTCGTATAAATAAACAAATATTTCATTTTATGACTACTCAATGTTACAATTGCTATAAAGAAAAGTAGTGTTGAAACTTGAAATGTTGATTGCTTTATTTTTGACAATAGTGTTAACCAGAATGCGTTGGCCTAAACAAAACGGAAGGCATGATTTTACTAGAGCTTTAATTATCCCTTACTTATTATTTCTTCACGGCGTATTATTTTTATTTGCATTTATGTGGATGCTA
This sequence comes from Raphanus sativus, assembly GCF_000801105.2. Taxonomy (NCBI): domain Eukaryota; kingdom Viridiplantae; phylum Streptophyta; class Magnoliopsida; order Brassicales; family Brassicaceae; genus Raphanus; species Raphanus sativus. The sequence continues at coordinate 15,501 of NW_026617105.1, read as the reverse complement.
TTTAAAGTGGGCCTACTTAGCCAGATATTTTATTTTGGCGTGAAGATCGTAAATTAAAAAAACAACGAAGTGTTGGTTTTGGTCCTCCATTAGTATCTTTACACAATTAGAAATAATTATTGTTCTAAGCATATTTAAAAGCACGACTTCATATAGGACTTTAATATAATAATTTGGTACGCAATTCGTTACCACTAATTTAATTATTTTCTGTCAAGCCATTATGTTAGTAATTGACCGATTAATTAATTTTTAATAAACATATATTCGAATGAAAACTATAGATGAAATATAATAATACTCCTGAGGTGTCTGGAAATGCCTAAATAAAAACATTGAGGTGTGACGGTAAGCTGATAGCCTGATACCATGTGTGGTATGGAGGTCTTAAGTCCTGGCATATTAGGCATTTCTCGGGTGATGACGATGACGATGATGATGATGATGATGTTGATATATAAGTTTTGATTTATATCTATGGAGTTTTGCAATCTTTACTTACAGATCTCTTACACCGATGCTTATTTAATTACTTGTCACATGTGCATTAGACAGATGGGCTTGTTCCAAACAAAAACTGATATTGTAATTGGTCTTCTTCGCAAAGGTAGCAAGCGAAGTTACATCCATGGCATTACACAAGGCCACACATTTTGAGATGTTATATTGCGTTTTCGTCCATGAATGAATGTGATTATCAATTGATGCAATATGGAAAATACATCATGTTTTGGTACCATATACGACATTAGGATCCTATACTTATGATGTTTGTTTTGGTTGATTATAACTGAATTTTAGAGCAACGTCTTCTCGCACACAACTCGGTTTTTATACTGCCAAAACGATTGTGACATTTTTTATTCAACATAAACTTCAGCATAGCTAAAGAAGTATATACATTGAGATCACCACCCCATGCATACACATATTTGGATTATGGATATATATATATATATACTGTGACTGAGATACATGGATTATGGATATATGTACTGTGACAACTCAGTCGTATACGGTATGGATGAAATAATTTGAAAGATTGTGCACATGCATGCATGCATGACACTATGAATTTGTCTAATTTATCTCCTTCTGTCCACATCGTATCGACATATCAACTATTTTGTATACACCACTTTTGCATATCCTTTCTTTTAGTACATTATGCGTTTTCTCGTGTCTGCTTTAATTTTCGAATTTATCAAAATTCAAAGTTTATATGACAGATCCTTTGAAGATAATGTAAATAACTAAAATTTCATATCCTCCAAAAAGTTTATTCGAGTTTTAGTATATAAAATAGGGTTAAACAATTAAAAAAAATCGGAGAAGAAATATAAGGGAATATGTCCCATACAAAAAGGAGTAAAGTTTTTTTTTAATCTTGGAGTAACGTGTATTTCTTTTTAATAAGATCGTATTATTTTTTTGGTAGGAATCAATGCTAAATATCCCTTATATTAATGTACACACGCGTGTGAAGTGCGTCTATAAGTGAGGTATCTAAGCGCGTGTGGGCGTGCGTTTGTACATCTTTCGTAAATAAGATTTCATCGACGTACAAATAACTTCGCTTTTTGGTTAAAAAGTTAAAAATAAATAAAAACTAATAATTTAAAGAGAGTGGAGGAACAACGGCCCCAAGATTTTTTTTTTTTTAAGATTGACGTGATTGCGACGTGTCGCTTGCTTGTCTGCTTGGTAGGTCCGCATCCATTGCTCCTTGTAAAATTCATCTGAACTTAACTTTGTTTCTCTTATGGATATTTTTAAGGATTTTAACTGGATCTGTAATATTTATTTACGTAAGTTCACATGTTTTTAACAAATTAGAGAATGTATTACGAATTTTATATATTTATTGAAATTCCTCAAAGTAATATATAACACTATAGACTTCCTTTTTCTTTTTTTTAACGCTATAGACTTTGGTTATTGGTATTAGAAAATCATATCAAACATTTTAATTCATAAACTCAAAGAAAAACACTAGTAACACAAGATTTGTTGTATTTTTACTAATCACCGGCTAATAAATTAGATAATAGAAGAAAAACAAAAGTATTTCCAAATGCATGAACAAAAAAAAAATTCTATTAAGGATTTAAAATATCAGTTTTTATTGCATATATGATTTTTAACGCTTTGCATATATGATATAAGAGCACCATTAATGCAGTTGCTTAAGAGGAGGTGCTTAGTGATTTTCAGATTAAAAAAAAATAAAAAAATAAACAAAAGTTGGAAGAGAGAAGCTTTGGTGCTTAATTAAGCACTCCAAACTTGATTTAAGCATCAGTGCTTATCACTTTTACCACTTTAATTATTAAAAAAAAAATAAGCACCCCTAATTGGATATCTAGGATAATTGTGCTCTAAGTATCTATCTTCGTTTTAGTTTTTCTTTTCCTCAGATCTTAGTTACAGTTAAAGGAATGACATGCCGAGGTTATAATTAAGAAGTGCTTTGATAAACTCCTTTCACATGGAAAGCCAAACACCAAATATTTAAAAATTACATTTCTCGGAATAAGAGAATGTATAGTTTTTAAGAAAAGTGTAGAGTAATTTAACAACTTAAAATTTAGCTATACCAAATCTACACAACAGAAAATAATAAAATAAAGATGGTGGAGTGTGATAATAATTGAAGTTACTGTGGATACTTTTATTTATTTTTCTCGTCTTGCACTATTCTTAAAAAAAAATAGTTTTTCACATTTTGTGATAATACATATGTGGACTTTATATGGAACACCAAAAAAATAATTTTAGTGCTCGGTTCTTCTCTCTTTCTCTATCTCTTTCATCAATGTTATCTTTCTCTCTCTAAAAAACCATTTTCTTCCTTTTGCCAAGAAAATCCATCCAAGGTTTGTAAATTGTTTATCCAAAAGTTTCATTCATGTTCTTTGTCTAAAGTTTGTGAATCTGGTTTGTCCTTCTTTCTTCTTTTTGATCTTATGTTCAACTTTAAGATCCCAAATCTTGAAATGTTTTCAGATGGATGTGTATGCATGTATAGATCTATGAGTAAAGATCAGATTTGTTTCTTCTTACTTCTTCCAGTTCCTTTTGTAGTCATCTTTTTGTTCAGCTAATTAAGAAGAATCTTCCCCATGTCTTGAATTTTCCTTGGGTTTACATAATCTTTAGTTTTATGAAGATCATATTGTTTTTAAATTACTAGATGAGTTATTCTTAACTTTGATCTTATCTTATCTATTTTGGTAGCTTCTTCGACTAGTGGATGTCTTAGTTCACTTTATATTCTCATGATCCCTTAAACATACAATAAGCTCTCGAATTAGATTGGTAACTGAAACTCTTTTTCTTATAGACCAAATAAACCACTGTCTTTTTTTTTCGAATAATTGTTTCTCTTTGTGATTTCACTTCATCAAATCACACATAAATTTAAAGAAAAAAATATATATAATCTTTATACCAAATAATCCTGACTTATCTTTTCCACATGAAATAATGTTCTCTTTTTGTTTCCTATTCTTGGTTTCTTGGAATCACAAATCTCAAGAATATAAACTGAACTACATGTGTTGTTGCTGTTGTTAGCAGAAGGAGTAGATCGGACCGGACATAAACTAGTGATGATAAAAAAAGATGTGGTGTTATGCTGAACTATTTGGGAAGCGAAGAGGCAGTTAGTAACAGTGGAAGAATCAAATGTTCTTATCCACTGAGAACCCACCCAATGACCCACTATCATCTTCTCCTTCTACTTCCAGTTTATTACATCTCACCACTTCTTCTTCTTCAGACGAGTTAGGTCAAACCCATCTCCAAAACTTCTCCATCAGGTAATAACTTAAAAACTTCTTTCTGTTTCTTGGTTTATTATTTGGCCAATATGGTTTTGCTCCTCACCCCCAAGAAAAAAAAACTGTCTGGATTTCATGATGGATGGTCAGTTTCAAATGATCTCCTTAAGCTAAAGATCATTCTAATAGCTTAGATCAAAAAATTTGACCTGCTAAGAATCTTTTGATGGTTAATTCTTTTATCTTTTGAGATTTGGAAGTAAACTAACTTCGTTTGATATATGCTTTGATGCTATGCAGAGATTACGCATATAGTAACCGGAAGAACAAGATCAAGAACAACTGGCCATTTTCTCCCAAAAGTCTCAAACTTTGTTCAGCTCACGGCTTAACTGATCCCTTGCCACCGTTTGAGACCACGGCTAGTTCATCATCAGGGAAGCAGATCGTATCTCATGTCCATAGAGGAAGTGATTTTGCCAAACTTGGTGTAAAAGGAGGCTGTAGCCAATCAAGGATCATCATCAAGAATGGTTTTGATAGGAGCGCAAGTGTTTCAAAGTCTAAAGTAGAGACGATAGTAGTAGCTGGTACGAGTAATAATAATAACAAGAACAATAAAAAGTGTGGACGAGGTGGATTAATGGTGAAGTCCAAAGAAGATACTTGTGGTGGTGGTGGTGGTGGCCTTGTGATGACGACGACAACATGTCCTATTTGCAAAACCTTCTCCTCAGCTTCCAACACCACTTTGAATGCTCACATCGATCAGTGTCTGTCTGCTGATTCAGAACTGCCACCTGTTATAACTACTAAGCCAAACAAGCCTAGAGCTAAGCCAGGGATGAAAGTTAAAACGATGGTCGATATTTACGCTTCTGCAAAAGGATGCACATTAGAAGATCTTGACAAGAGAAACGGAACAACGTGGGCGTCGGTTTTGAGTCATACGAATCAAGTTGTTGCTGATAAGTCTGAAGTGTTGTCAAAGAAGAGGAAAGCTTCGCCTGTGGGCGTTGGTCCTGTTTATATTGATGACAAGGGACAGAAACTGCGGATTTTAACTGAGTTCAGGGAGAAGAAGACTTCTTCTACTACTACTCAGCTGAGAGAGCAGTATAACGAGGATGGTAGTAAAGAAAGCAGTAGAAGCTCAAGGAAGGCACGTGGAGGAAAGAAACAGTACAAGTATCTTAAACTAACAAATCTCAAAGCCAGCAGCACTTCAGAGGTAATATATAATGACACAAGTTCATGTCTTCTTTTCTTTTTTTATGTTTGTTTTTGTAGTGAGGTTCATGAAATAACAGTACACTGCTTAATTGTACAGCAGATAAATGAGTGTCAAAGAGTGTTTTCTGGAGAAGGTAGCAGCACGAGTCATCATCGTAGAATCTATAATCGGCGGATGTTATCAAAACAAAAGAAGCTCAATGAGAAAGAACATAAACTTTATACTTTGTGGGATCAGCCATCTGAGGAGGAGGATGAGGATGATGATGATGAATGGTCAGGAGGAGAGCGTCTTGTGTTGAGAGGTACTGATTCATCTCCTTGGAATAAACAGAAGCTGCGGAATAAGACTATGTTTGGGAGTAAGAAGGAGGAGGAATCACTTGCAAGAGCTCATTTAGACACTATCCAGTTCAAGAAGAGGCTTGCTTCGATTCAAGAAGACAAGTATCCACCTAGGAAGAATGTCAGAGAGCTTTCTCCTCCTGCAACTAGCATGAAAAATTTGTCCGCACCATTTGTGAAAAATGGCTGGAGAAGGCTATCTCTGCCTGTGGAGCTAAAGCAAGCTCGGCTGGATTCATCAGAGGAAGAAGAAGAAAGTGGGAAATGGGAATCTGAAATGACACAAGAACTTCAACTATCGGATGATGATGATGACGACGAAGAAAGTAGTGATGAGGAGGATGAAGATGATGATGACGACAACAACAACAACAACAACAACAACAACAAAAGAGCCAATGTGTTGGACAAAAGCAATGATGCTACTACACCATCTAATGAAACCATACCTAGCGAGAGAGCAATGTGTTACTACTCTGAAGAAGTTGATGAAATGATTTACGAGCAAACCACTTACGAAGAGGATGTGAGGTTTGGTTCTGAGGTAAGAGGAAAAGGAAGCTTGTTTGTAGAGGTTGATACCATTCCCATTCCAGGACCTCCTGGCTCATTTCTACCGAGTCCCAGGGACATGTGTTATGATGAGAACCTTGGGAACTCGTCGGTTATCACAAGCCAGATACAATCTTTCGACAGAAACTCATCTGAATCGCCTGTTTCAAACGGTAGATTGAGCTTTTGTGTTCCATCTCATCATCAGACAATCACTGAGGCTGAGAAAATTGCTCTTGACAAGACAGAACTACCTCCAAGACTTAGAAGCAACGATCACGAGTCTTGTACTTGTTGTTGCCAGAGAAAAGAGAGAATCTCAGAAGGCATTGCTTTGAATCATCAAGCATCTCATCTACTGCAGAGAAGAGCCGCCGCAGCTTATACGTCAACAGCAATGAACTTAACCAAATCTTCTCCCACACGTTTGGATACAAACCATCCGTTTGAGAAGTCACCATACATGATCCAGCAAGAGTTAGATCTTCACCAGAGTAAATTCTCAAACAGAGCTGTTGTTGTGCCTCCGAGTCCTAACCCGGTTTTGCGGTTAATGGGAAAAGACTTGTTGGTCATGAACCAAGTAGAAGAAGCAGACAAGGTAGAAGCATCTCGGGATAGCTTAAAAAAACCAGCAACGAAGTTTCTTGATCCTCTTACTTGGGGTGGAACGGGCTTATACTTCAACACGGATCTGTATTTAAGAAACGGTTTCGAGTCAACCCATCAACTACCGACACCAAAAGCACAACAAACACAAGATTCACCGTTCAGAAACAGTTTTTGATCATGTGAGGAGGTACTTTTCTCCGAACTAGTAGTCAATGGTAAGAGTTTTGGACCTTCATCATGCAGTTAATGAAGAAAGCGAGAAGTGGGTTTTTTTAAGGAAGATTTTCGTTTGTTCTACGGCATTTTGTGTCTTGTCTGTCTGCAGAGACTTTTGTGTAGTTTTGGGGACCTTACGGTTTGCACTTAAAAAAAGCAGACACTACTTGAAAATAACAAACACTATGTAGCAAGATAAAAAGTAACTTTACGCCAAATAAACTTAATAATAAAGTTTATATTTAAGGTTTGGTCATTGTAAAAAAAAAGACGAGCTTCACTCTTTCATGAGCTCCTCGAGAGAGAAACTTCCTTCCATCTGCAGCTTTCGGATCTCGTGAGCAATCTCAACACAGTGACCTGCATGCAACGATAAAAACAAAAGAATGCATGAGACAAATATCATTACTACATGATGGAGCAGAAAGTAGCAGTTGGGACATGAACAAGCTGAGAATGAAGTTCAATAGACGCTGTCAAAGCTTGAAGAAGCAAGCAGAAACCAAAGCTGAGAATCTTAAGATTCAAGCTCAAGATTTAAAAACCATTGTGTAGAGATCACAGAGTTCCAAGAAGCGAAGAGTTTTTCAAGAAGAGAGTGCGTAAGACCACTTCATGTCTTCTTCTACAGTTAGGTTTGCTGTTTATACTGTTTAATTTCCAGTTAATGCCAGAGGCAGAGGTTGTTGTAGTAACCCACATGATGTATTTTGTTTGCTTGAAAATGTTTCATCTGTTAATACTGTTTCCTTTGTGCCAACCTTTTACTTTTTGTATATATTTCTTTGCTGCTGCTTTGTTTTTCTGTGTGCTGCAGTGGCATGAGGTCAGAGTGTATGTAATATATTGTTTGTTTATGGAACTGTAAACTTTGTTTGTTTTTAGTTTGGTATTCCAATTAAACGCAGCGAGTTATACGGTTAATCATCAATTATCACAAAAGAACCATGTCTGAAAAGAAGAAAACTAAAAGAAAGAAAAGAATAGGTGAGATGAATAAGATGGTTTGCTTTATGAAACTTTGGTCAATTTGAATCAACATGCTTCATGTGAATCCAAAAGCATAATAAAGAAAAACCAAAGGTTGAGAGAAGAATAAAAAAAGAGCTATGTATCCTCTCATTAAATTAACAAAAGACTCCACCAAATTACATTAAAAACCAAAGACCAAGAAACTAAAATTAGCAACTCTTTTTTCTACCATCAGTACTCCCTAACTTCAGATATTTTCCCTTTTTTGTGTAGGAGTTTTTAAATTAAAAAGCTTACTTGCATATAAACGTTTGTAACACTCCTTATTCTTCGTTAGGTGGCAACTCATTCAAGTCAAACTCAAATTTATTTACCTCTTGCACTGCCTCTGTTACTTGACTAGAAGAACCTGCTGCTGGGGCGGTTGGAGCAGAGGTTGCAGCTTCACTAGAAACTGGTCCAGTCCAATGGCGTCTCTTATGACCTCCAAGAGCTTGACCCGTTGGGAAACTTTTATGACAAATGTCGCAAATGTGATCTCCATTATTGCTACTGCTTAAAGATGTGTTTGATGCTTGAGCACTAGGTAAACCGGTTATCATTGCTTGGGTACCAAGTAATAGAGCATCACCGTTTGCCCTAGCTTGGTGATTCTCCAAAATTTTGACCTTGTTGTGACTTGCTCTATGACCTCCTAAAGCTTGATAAGAAGTAAACGACTTGTTGCAAGTCACACACACGTGCTTCTCACGTGCACCACCACCACCACCTTCCTCAGCTGCAGCAGCAGCAACAACATCCCCAAGCTGATGGTGATCGTGAGTAGATGATAATGATGATACTTTCTCTATCTCAGATAATCTTCTCTTCTTCTTATTCATCATCATCATTTCTTCTACAGAAGGTGAATCAGAAGTCTCTACAACATCTAGATTAACAGCTTCCGCAGTAGTAGCTAAGAGCAATAGATCCTTTGCATCAATATTATCCTTCAAATCTGATTCATCAATCTGATCCTTTGCATCAGTGTTATCATAGCCATCATCATCATAATCCGAGCTTGTAAACTCACCAACATGATCATCAATAGAGAGTGTAGAAGATGATGAATTACCTAGTGGATGAGGAGGAGGAGGAGGAGGAGGAGGCAAAACTCCTTTCCATCCTCTGTCTGGATGAAACCTCATGTGTCCATGTAAAGCCTTCATTGATATAAACCTCTTATGGCAAACACAACAATCAACTTCGGATTCACCAGACATCATTTTTGGCCTCACCATTGAGAGTTTCTGATTTTCGAGTAAATGAATCCTTTTATGACCTCCTAAAGCCTTACCAGACTTAAACCATTTACCACATTCAGAACATATATGATTCTTCTCTTCTTCTTCTTCTTCTTCTTCTTCTTCTTCTTCTTCTTCTTCCACATCTCCTTCTAGATCCATACTATTAGCTCCATCATCATCTTCTTCTTCTTCATCCTCTCCGAGACCGATACTTGTAGGTTCTTTCTCATCGTCTTCAGCTTGATCTCTATGTCTTTGTAACAGTGTTTCATTGCTTTCGAAGCTTGAACCCACTCGAAAAAAAACTAAGCTCAGAATCTCTCACAGCTCTCTTAAACTTCACAAGTCGGATGTGATTGTAAAAACTCTTGGGACCAAAAATATATTAAAACCCTAATATTTGAAGACAAGTACTAATTAGAACTTAAAGAGATAAATCAGTGAAATAGTGAAACTTTTATTTATTTATTTTATGATGTCTTGATGATTTGAACCCTTTGAATCCGAGTCAAAGATTTTTTTTTTTAATGCAGTGATATCTCAAATTAAAATAAATGAAAATCCAATTGAAAAACTTGATTTAATTGACATAAATTGCAATGCTTACAAAAAGAAGAAGTCGAAACTAATCAGTTATTACTTTTTTAAAAAAATTGCACTGCAAAAAGAAAGAGAAATGTAGCAAATGGTGATACCATTGTTTGTTTTAACTTCTTTACATAAAACTCTAGCTGTTAATGTTTTACAATTCAAGATAGATTAAAGTTGGTTTGGTGAATTCTAAAATTTCAGTAATATTCCTTGAATTTTGATTTCTATCTTTCATTGGTGAGATTTTGTAACAAATGATTTGAAGTCAATTTAAAATAAAAAGAATTTTAAAATCTTTTGAAGTTGAATAAGACTAAATCTTAAAAATTCGAATAACAGTATATCTTATTTAGATAAAAACTCTATTGAATAACACCCTTATAAAGAAACTGAATTTTAACAAGATAGAACGTATTCAGAACTAAAGAAATTCCCAAGTGTGAACTCTAGAAAACGTACAGCTTAAAAGCACAAAAAAAAAAGAACACAACACAACACATCAAACTAAACAAAAGAACAACTTCTCTAAATCGTACATATATAAAGTGAATTGCACCACTAAGGCAGTCACACTATGACGCATCACGCCTTACTAGTGATGATAGCCGGCTCAAGACTGTAGTATTACCTAGTGGTATTGCATTGCAACTACAATGTGCGGTTCTCATTATTGATTGTCATCCAAATTTAAGTCCTTGAAAACCATCACGAATGAGTTGTAATCTTTATGTACACATATTGTATTTGAAATAGCTTGTTGAGACCCCTTGGTCATTGTTATATACTAATCCTTTCACTCTCTCTCTAATCAGTATTTACTTCATTGGTTGATTTATATAGTAAGAAGATAAAATGAGACACAAAATTCATATGGATTATCAATTAGAAGGTTTTGAAGTTTCCTAAGATCAAAAGAATGATACAAATAAAACAAATCGTGGGGCACACAAACACTCCCTTCCTCAGGTATTGTTACTAGTACATTGCAGACATCTGGCTTTCCTGGCCTCATAACAATTTAACAAAAACCAAGAAAGCTGCAAAAATGGTCAGCCAAAGTGGAGAAGAAGCGGTGGTGATGGCTGCGTTTACGTCTGCAGCTGAAGCGGGAGACGTAGCAGGGCACTCGAGACCTTCTTTACTTCCTTTGCACTGGTTAGCGAAAAGTCCAGGCGGGTATTTCCCATAGAGATTGATGTAACTGAACATAGTAGTTGCACAGTCATTGCTCAGGTCGTTGAGCTCTTCCGTGTAAGGACACGCAAAGTCCAAAAAAGCGGAGCAGCATTCCTTTGGTGGGAATTTGGGACCTTTGCACTGGCTTGTTATGATTGTGTAGTTCATAAACTCAAAGTTCACTGGACATGCTGTTACCATTGGGAAAAAAAAAAAGAGAAACCATGTCAGAAAACAGAACAATCTTCTCAGAAAATCGGTTGCATCTCCAGAAAGCAAATGCGTAAAGGAGCCCCTAAAGAATCGTGATTAGCTGTGTGTATGTAAAATTGTTTTAGACTAATGCCATGATCCAGAGGCAAACAAAGTTTTGCAGATCATTACTAAGCCAAACTGGACAGATATGTGACCAAAAAAGCAAAGAAGTTGGTAAGCAAACAAAAATCAAGAAAAAGAGAATCAAGATTGTGACTCAAAGATTTGGGCAATGAAACTGTATAGTTTTATGGATGTGTATGTATACGGATCCATATAGGTGCAGGAATCATTACTAGATACATCAGGATTCCTTTGTATATTACTTTTAACACACTGTAATATGTAACTCTTACTAAGAACTCATCATACTTTAAATAGAATCAATTCTAAGGATCAAAAGAGTAATAAGTTCGTAAGCATCTAAGATGGCCAAAAAAAAAGAAGAGTAATTAAGTTGAGGAAACAGAGATTTAAAAGAGAACTTGCTTTTCTTGGTCTGAAGTAGGTTTCTTCCAGTAACCAAAGCCTGAGATCCGAACACGCCATCTGGCAATAAAAAAGACAAGACAAGAAATTAACCAAATCAAATATTTTCTTCCTAGAGATTTGGACATTCGAACAGAGAATGAGGAAATAAATCTTAAAAATTGTACCTGAGATGAAACTGGAGGATGAGAAAGAAGGAAATATTGCGAGTAGAGAACAGAAGAAAAGAGCTCCAGATACGAACTTGAGAGCCATTGATTCTTTGGTTACACAAGTAGCCAAGAGATCTGATAAGAGAAACAGAAAGACAGACTTGTTGGTGGAGGACGAGTTATGCCAAACCACGAAGATAGAGAGAGAGTGTCTGAAAAGTAACTTAAACGTATTAAAATAAATAAAAAAATAAAAAGAGAGGAAGGCGGATGACATATTTAATTACTATTTATTTTGTTGACATTTGATTGATTACAGGCTTTACAGCCTAGAAGAACGCGGAAACTTTCCTAACATGCGCGTCTCTGTCTCATTCTTAAACGTGACGTTAAGAGTAATAGATTGAGATAATTGGTGCCTCTACCCCATCCGATACAATAATTAGGGATTTACCTTCTCCCTGCAAACACTTTTTCTTTTCTCAATTAGATTGAGATAATTGGTGCCTCTAAGAGCATCAATATTGGGCAGACCTTAGCAAAGCCCTTAAGAGGAATAACGCGGGGACCGAGAAGAAAGAGATTGAGAAAACCCTTATTTAAGGGCGTGCCCTTACTCTCTACCGAACAAAAAAAAAAAAAAAGCCCTTAGTTAAAGGAGAGAGAGTGGACACCAACAATGATGGTCTTAATCCTTACTGTCCATCTGAGCAGGTACTAGTAGACTCTGGCATTTGTCAGGTAACTTTAAAGCATTAGTAGTCTTTCGGTTCAATCAATGCATCTATTAAATTAACTTCTTTCTCAAACTCATTTTTTTTTATTGTATTAAAAAATAAATTAAGACTTTAAGTTTCCAAAGCGAAAACGAGATAATATTTCTAAGGCATGTTTGCCCTAGACTCGTCTTGTTCTTTGACACAGAAATGGAGGAGCCGTATTCAGTCACCTTTTCCATGCCGCGGCGGTATGCTTCGGCGGTGTCACTGTTATTCTCTTCTCTTCATTGCTTTTATCATCTTCTGCTTCCGTTGTACCATTTCTGAACATCGCTCCGTCGCCGTTCCGCCTCCTCGAGCTCCCGTTGTCATCTCCTCTGCTTGTCTCCTGCCACTACTCCATCTTTTCATTGTTACGTTGATGTCTCCTCTGCTTGTTCCGTCGCTGCTCCACCCACGTCTCGTTTCATCGTTGTCCATTCCGTCTGTTCCTCAGTGGCTGCTGCTACTTGGTTGCGATTGAAAGTGTCACATCTTGTCAATCCAAGTTTAGAGTCACCGGATCTGCTATCCCCTCCTTTGCCGTCGCGCCTCTGCTCCCTTCACTACACTCCTTTCTTCCACCGGTACGAGTTAGTCATTAAATCATTGTTATATTTTTATTTAGCATTTAACAAATATAATAGCAGTTAACCCATTTGCTTAACCTTTCACCATTTTATGTGGCTTTAATCTTTTTTTTGGTCGTTATCAACTACATTACCAGGTACATGAAACTGATATAGTTTAACATTCTTGTAGGTTACTGTTAAGTCCATGCTCAATGACCAGACTGAAAATTGGGCCGATGATACTGAAATTGGCTGCGCATGAGAAACAGAGGACTTCTAGTTGATAATATGGTGGGTCTTATTGGTGAAGGATTTTTATTCCGTAAAGAAATGTTCAGAGGCGGTGCAACTGCATCTAACTTTGTTCGTATGAGGTTGGAGAAAAAAACAGAAGGAAAATGAAGCTAAAGAGAAGTACAAAAAAAAAGCAGTTGCTAGTCAAGTCATAATGAAACTCCATGAACATATATATACTATTTCTATCTGTTATTTGGTACGCATTAAACAAAGTTTGCTTATACATTTAACTAGATTATTTTAAAAAGAGGCTAAGTTACGGTGAACTTGTGTTGTAATTATTTTGTCTCTAAGTTTTTGGTAGACTTTTTACAGAGTTTGTATAAACTATAGCAGAATCGGACCTATCATTACCCGCTAACTTAATTTTTAACGGTACTAATTTGTTTGACAGTAAATAATTTATGTTTCTTAATGCTTTTCCACACATGATTTGTTTATAAACATATTTCAAGTGCAGTTATGGTTAAACATATTTGTTATCTAACCCAATTTCCATTCACAAGTATCATGAATGGTCAAAAGCCTAGCTTCTATTATTTGATAACTCTATACGTTAATGTTAAAATTATATTTAACGGGTACATGATTTCATAACTATATTGTTGGTATATACTTAATTTTGTTTCCATCTCTATATCCAAATCACATTTTCATTCACAAGTATCCGGTTGGGTAACATACTTAGCTATATGTTAGTTGGTATTTCTTTTTGTATATGTTAACATTTTATTTAACTGGTATTTCGTTTCGTAGATGTTAACATTTTATTTAACGGACATATTAACTTAACTATGTTACTTTTACACTGTGGTGGGAGTTTGTGAATGGCATAAACCAAGCCAAATATAAAGCTAAATGTATTATGGCAATGAGAGTTGGCCGCAGTCTAGTGGTCCGTGAGCATAATAATGTTAGACATGATGCGGGTTCGAACCTGTAAATAAGGAATTTTGTTTATTTTAATATACCTAATGTTAATTTACTCAAACACCCCCATCTTCTTCCTTTTTCCCCCATCTTTTTCATTTCTCCTGTCGCAAATAGAATCTTAATTCTGCTTTTTTTTTTCACGATTTATATTTGTTTTCCTTGACATGTCTTATATTTATGTCCAGTGTGATAGAATCAGATAAAAAATTATGATTTGAGCTTCCGATTCAGACAAAAAAATAATTTTTTGTGATGAATTCAAGTTTTTGGACGAGAACTTGCTTCATGGCATTACTATCCATTAATTATTTTAAATCTAGAATACTCTTATCCTTTATGTCCTTATATATACCGTAGCAGCTAACAATACACATTAACACCAACAAATATATTTTATCAGCTAAGCTACTGGTTACCCATTATACATACAAGATAACAAGATTCTTCTACTGAGGACGATTCCCTTCTTTACCCAGCAGATCGTTGCCTCCTTCGCCTCCTTGTGTCAGAGACACTACTCTGCACATGCCTCAACCAAATCCCCTTTTCTCTGTGTTTCTGACACACACACGTTTCGTTCAAGAACTATAAAGTAAGGGCATTTTGGTCCATCCATATACTAAATGTTATGGCTCTTTTGCTTTATCCAAACCCAAGGACAATTCACCAATATCGGTCGTCTGTGGGTATATTCAACACATTTTCCCTAATAGATTTCTCAATTATTATTACAAGCAGAACATCATTATTGGTGGGCAAGTGAAAAAACCCTCATCTTTTTTTTTTGGTTATGAAAACATAAACACAACATAAAGACAGCCCTTATATAGAGGTTTTTCCCTCTTTTTTCTTCTCGATCCTCTCTCCTTCTCTCTTAAGGGCTGCCTTAAGAGCAGACCAATAATGATGGTCTTACTCACAAGTCACAAGTCACAAGTCTCTGTTTTGTTTTATGACCGAAAGCTTCAGATGCATGCATCGCTTTCCTCGCTTCTATAACATAGACTAAAACCAAGAAACACAGTTACATAGATCGCTGTGAAGAAATATAGCAGTAATTCAAAAAATTTAAGAGGAGGGAGTAATGAGCCTGCTTTCTTGGTAATGAGATTCAAACTGTTCGGTGATCTTAAGTTGTTTTGGTAGCGTCAATTTTTTTTTTGGTCAACGTAGCGTCAAATTTAATACCTGAAAAAGAGTGATATATTCTCTGATTATATACGGCCAAGATCGAGAGGCATATCCAAAATCACCGTCTGACTCCGACTCTGATTATATAT
>NW_026617104.1:0-19272 GCF_000801105.2 Raphanus sativus | reverse complement strand
GGCCAGCACGGGTGATAGACCCCAGCCCAAGGATCAGTACATGGAACCAGGCTCAGCATGGAGTTCAGGACGTCCAGATCAGTTCAGCCGAGGTTCATCCATCCGGCCGTACCAGACAGACAGACCGAGCCGCATACCGGATCGACCCGCGTACATCCGGGAAGACCTTTAGCCGGATCCACGACCAGACGATGGAATTGATCGACCCACATCACTTCTTGCCGACCCATTCATCATTCTAGGGACTGACAGTCAAGCCAGAATCCATGATCATCGTGATCAACACCCCGGATCATCGTGATCATCGTGATCAAAACCCGGATCATCGTGATCATCACCTGGATCATCGTGATCACATCCGATCATTGTGATCATCACCGGATCATCGTGATCACCACCCGGATCATCGTGATCATCACCCGGATCATGCTGATCACGACCTTTCCGGACCACTTTGATGATTTCATGATGATCGATGCTTCCAACTTCTCCAAAAGAATGTTTCTTAAGCTCTCTGAAGATTTGGGTCAAGAAAGTTGCCATCCGTTCATGAAGGTTCACTGAACAGCCCGCGGACAGCCCTTCGTACGTCCTGGTCCATACCGTGATGAACTTGATCAACACAGCAAGGTTCATTGAACCTGGACAGAATAATTTGAAGGATTTAACTGCAGTCAACATGAGATTTCGTGCCTTGACCAGATCTGGTCAATATTTATATTTTCTATGGAATATTTTCTTTTTTAGGCATTACATTTCCCTTGATTGTTTATGTCTTTCTTGACTTGTAATCCTATAAATAAGGTCTTTTGAGCCACGAAATAAGACAGACCTTTTTCCTTTTTTGTGAGTTTTTACTCTTTGTTCTTGGTGAACATTTCTTAGTTCTTGGTGAGGTTATCTCCAAGTCTCGATCCTTCCTTTGTTGGACCGGTGCGTCACATCCGGCAACATTTGAAGTCTGGTAGTATCATTGGGCCTTTCCGCATCCCATTGTGTCACAATCATCCCACCAGTTCTCTATCCTTCCGGATCAGAGTCCATATCAACCTTACCGAAAGAGTGATCCCGATTTTGGTTCTATCAAGTGGTATCAGAGCCACTCTTCCGGTAACTCTATTTCTATCCATTTTTCTCATCTTCCATTTTCTTTAAACACTTCTTCTTCTACCTTTCTTGAACCCGGGCCACTCATTACCATCCACCATTAAAAAAAAAAAAAAAAGAGATCTACGATTTAAAAAAAAAAAAAAAGGAAAAAAGAGTTATAAAAAAAAAAGAGTTTCAAAGTTTGATTTGTGGATTGGTGGGGAAGAGAAAGCCTGCTGGCCGAGGAGAAATCCGGCCTTTGAGTTGGTTAAAGCGGGTTCCCAAATCACAATCTCTTATCTTTCTATCTTAAACCTTTGATCTTGCTTGGATTTGCCCATTGGGATTCTTTGATCTGTTCTCTTAGAACTTTGAGTATAAACCTTGTGTGATCACCATAAAATCTGAGAGAAAACACTTGTGTGGGTGAGGATCAAACACTTGAGAGTGTGAGATTTTTATCTAACTTTTGTGTTGAGATTTTCAGGTTGAGATGTTTGGTCTTCTAAGGCAAAGTAGCAAGAGAACTCCCCACGACCATCTGTCTCTCAAACTCCATTTAAATATTCTTTGAACAATTTTGATGAGTTTGTTAGTGTGCAGGAAAAGCCAAACAAGGTGCAAAGAAAAGGTTAAGATGTGGCTGATCCAAAGAGGCGATCCTTTCAGTTTGATGTCCAAGAGATCTGTGACAACTTTGAGAAGGGAATGATGCAAGCCCTCAAGGACGTCAGCAAGAGCCACAAGAAGAGCACATCCACACGTGCACCTGTAGCTGAGCCATCCTTGTTCATCAGTGAGAAAACTCAAGGTGAATCTGAAAACCATTTTGAAAGCTTAAAGATTTTTCAGATTCTTTACCCATTATGATGAATCTGATGAAGAGCTAATTGGAAGCTTGATCACCTGTGAGGATGAATGTGATCTTCCTTCTCCAAAATCTGAATTTATGATTGATGATGTAGACTAACCTGTTTTGCAGCCGGAGCTTCCGAGCAGTCTTGTTTTTAGTTCACATTTTTGAGGAAGACCATTCAACCATCCACATCATGGACGACTTCCTGGCACTAGGACACCTTTGGATGATGATCTAGGTCCTATCTTTGATGAGGAGGACGACCTGGTCCAGTCTTTGATGAGGAAGCAACAAGCATCACATCCATAGCTATGGAGAGTCATCTATGCTTTGATCCCGCACATCTCCTCTCCCTTTGTCTCCTTGATCTTCAAAAGCACAGTGAGAACTCTGATTTGCTTAATTCTCTGCCTGAATGTTTGTCAAGATCAGTTCTCATGATGTGACTCGTTTTGGTCTTGACAAGATGAAAGAATTTTGTGTTTCAAAGTCTGTTTTTGAAAACATGATTAATTCTTTTAAAATCTTTAAACCTGATGAACTTCTTGATCAACAATGTTTTCAAATGTCAATGGCATCAATTCTGGAATTATTTTGAGCTTTGATCAGTTCTTGGACACAACAAAAGGTTTTCTTCTCTTGAAAATCATTTGATCATAGTTTGCAACAAACCGATTTCTATGCTAGAAACTCTTTTGATTCGTTTGTTTCAAAGGAAATGACTTTGATCTGAGTTCTTATATTCATGCACTGATCACTGATAATTATTTGCATCCTCTTGTGCCTTGGACGGAATTTTGGTTAAGAAGTTGCTGGAACATGAATCACTTAGAACTGAAAATGATTTTTGTGATCTTGATTCTTGTGATTATGTTTTGCAGCCTGATCTTGTGTGTTTTGAAACTGATAAAACTTGGCATTCTTTGAGATCATCTCGTGATCAATGTGTTGTTTTGAGCCTTGATGATATTTTGTTTACAACACATTCTTTGATAAGTCTCTCAAGTCTTTGATAAATGTTTCTCAATCTGAACTTAAGCTTGTGTGTTCAGATGTTGAGCAGGATATGCACTTTCTGAAAATGTCTAATATTTTTGCATGTCTTGAGAAAATTCTGGTCTGTAACATCTATTTTGATGATCATCTTGAAAGGCTGAAATGTGTGCTACTTGTTCTTGGAAAAGATATCTTGATTTTTGATTTGAACAAGTATCTCTCTTGCACATATGATCCTGGTCTTTTAGTGTTTGTTTTGAGTATCCAGGAAAGACAGGTTCAGCCTCTGAATGAAAGCATTGATCGTGCCCAACAGCCTGAGTTTTGGAGAAGCATTGTTGTCCCAAACCGGCTACCTTGGGAGATGCCAGCGACAGAGGTTCAGTCCACGAAGGGTATCTCGACTTTCAGAAGGTCTTTTGTCATGAAACCAATTTTCTGGAAGGCTAACTCACCAAGGATTCTCTGAGGCTTGGAATCACTTGAAAAGCTTCGCGGATGAAGGAGATATGAATTTTTCAAACAGGAGGTTCTCCAGCCCATCTATCCGCGAGTACAAGATTTCTAAAGGAGATTCATGCCCAAGAAGGGAACGACCTGAGCCAAAACCGATCCTCCATGAACCAGAGGTGTTTCCTCAGTCCACCTCCTGTCCAAACCAAAAGCACTGTAAGGATCATATGGTTGATTGTCTCTGCTCTTCATGAAAATGTTTTGAAACCGAGAATTTCTAAGCAAAAACAAAGTCTTTACTTGGTTGAAAAACATTTTGCTTAAACCTTTTCATGAATTGTTTTCATTGAGCTGTGCTTTGAAAGAGATTTGGTGTAGGAACAAGCATGAACCGAAATTGCTTTAGCCAAAAAATCTTTTGATTTCGTTCATGATGAGAATTTTTACAAATTTGGCATTATCTCATTCTTTTCCTAGCAGTTTCACACCTTGGCCTGATTTTGAATTTGATAAACCGATTTTTGGCACTCATTTACTTGTTGATGCTTGCCCACGTGCTTGATGATTATCCTAAGAGCTTGGATCCTGTTTTTGATGTCTTAAGGATAGAGAAACCCTTTGATTATTTCTTTGTCAGATTTGATGTGGTTTCTCTAGTTGTTTTGGATGAACAGGATAAGCATGATCAGTTTCTAAGGAGAGCAAGCAATGATGGATGCCAAAGGACTTGGACTTACTTGATGAAAAGGACTTCTAAACTCCAAGGAAGTTTCTGTCCAAACTTTTCATTCACTGATTTTTCTTTAAACTTTAATTCCTCTGAATCTGATTTATTTCCTTTTGATACAGGTACAATCGATTTGAGGACAAATCCTTTTAGAGGGAGGGAATGATAGACCCCGGCCCAAGGATCAGTACATGGAACCAGCTCAGCATGGAGTTCAGGACGTCCAGATCAGTTCAGCCGAGGTTCATCCATCCGGCCGTACCAGACAGACAGACGAGCCGCATACCGGATCGACCCGCGTACATCCGGGAAGGACCTTAGGCCGGATCACGACCAGACGATGGAATTGATCGACCCACATCACTTCTTGCCCGACCCATTCATCATTCTAGGACTGACAGTCAAGCCAGAATCCATGATCATCGTGATCACACCCGGATCATCGTGATCATCGTGATCAACACCCGGATCATCGTGATCATCACCTGGATCATCGTGATCACATCCGGATCATCGTGATCATCACCGGATCATCGTGATCACCACCCGGATCATCGTGATCATCACCCGGATCATGCTGATCACGACCTTTCCGACCACTTTGATGATTTCATGATGATCGATGCTTCCAACTTCTCCAAAAGAATGTTTCTTAAGCTCTCTGAAGATTTGGGTCAAGAAAAGTTGCCATCCGTTCATGAAGGTTCACTGAACAGCCCGCGGACAGCCCTTCGTACGTCCTGGTCCATACCGTGATGAACTTGATCAACACAGCAAGGTTCATTGAACCTGGACAGAATAATTTGAAGGATTTAACTGCAGTCAACATGAGATTTCGTGCCTTGACCAGATCTGGTCAATATTTATATTTTCTATGGAATATTTTCTTTTTCTATGATTACATTTCCCATGATTGTTTTTATGTCTTTCTTTGACTTGTATCCTATAAATAAGCTTTGAGCCACGAAATAAGACAGACCTTTTTCCCTTTTTGTGAGTTTTAACTCTTTGTTCTTGTTGAACATTTCTTAGTTTCTTGGTGAGGTTATCTCCAAGTCTCGATCCTTCCTTTGTTGGACCGGTGCGTCACATCCGGTACATTTGAAGTCTGGTAGTATCATTGGGCATTTCCGCATCCCATTGTGTCACCAATCATCCCACCAGTTCTCTATCCTTCCGGATCAGAGTCCATATCAACCTTACCGAAAGAGTGATTCCGATTTTGGTTCTATCAACGGGCGCTAGCCGCCGGCGGCCACGGCCAGCACGGGGCTTAGCCGCCGGGGCCACGGCCAGACGGCGCTAGCCGCCGGCGGCCACGGCCAGCACGGGCTAGCCGCCCGACGGCCACGGCCACGACCGGAGTCGGCTGCTCGTTTCTTCGGTTTGTGCGTGTTTTTGCGTTTTTAGTTTTTCCGTAGATTTTCCTTGTGTAGAAAATGTCTCTAGCTGTTGATTTCGAGATGATTAATCTCGAACTTAATATTTCCCGAGGTTTCTCGATTAACAATTAGTCTCTCGAGGTTGCTCTAACATTTTTCATGTTTTTTCGAGACTTTCGGACATCGATTTCGTCTTGACCGATTTTGACCCCACAGTTAGCCCCCCAGCTAGCTAGGAGCCGTAGGGTTTGTAGGTCCTAGCTTGCGGTATGGTTCATGAGGAAGTATGGAGACGAAATCGTGTCGAAGGTCGGGGTGAATAGTAAAATCTTTGCCTATAAAGACTTGTGAATTCTTTACCATTCTTACTTCACCCAAGAATCTCAAGTTAATCTCTCTCTTGCAAATTCTCTCTCTACTTTTTAAGAAAAGAATGACTTCAAGATCAAAATCCTCGAGGAGGCAGTCTCACTCGTCCTCGGATAGTTTTCATGCCGCGGAAGAAATTCCGAAGCCCGAGGTTTCAGAGATCAACAGGAACGCGTACTGCGACGCTGTTTTTGGTTCTGATGCTCCCCTTCCCGTGATTCCGATTCCCCCGGCGACCTTGAGGGCGCGTAAGGAAATTGACTCACCGAGCGAAGTATCCCCTGAATATCTCGGAATTCTTCGAGAGTTTATGAGGTTCGAAGGGTCGTGTTTCGCATTCCCCGTGGGAATGAGAGTTCGGAGCATCCTCCGGAAGGTTACTTTACTTGTTACGAGGCATTCTTGACGCAATGCCGACTGTGGTTCCAATTCCTGGGGTCATTGTTCAGGCCCTCGACCGTTTCGGAATCGCAATCAGCCAGCTGAACGTGTCAGCTTTGGAGAGCTGGCTTGGCGTTTGTGATTTTGAGTTACGTTAGGGATAGACCTTAGCCCTGCCGATTTCGAAGGGTTATGGAACTCCAAGGCGACGAGCATCAATGGAGTATAACTCCATGA
Source organism: Raphanus sativus (assembly GCF_000801105.2). Classification (NCBI taxonomy): domain Eukaryota; kingdom Viridiplantae; phylum Streptophyta; class Magnoliopsida; order Brassicales; family Brassicaceae; genus Raphanus; species Raphanus sativus. The sequence continues at coordinate 12,782 of NW_026617104.1, read as the reverse complement.
AGGCGAGGACCAATTTTTCGGTAATCAATGGAGGTTACCTCGCACGCCAAGGATCATGTTGATCGTTTCTTTTTTGTGAGGATAGATGGAGAGTCTGTCGAGGAAGGCTTTCTCCACCTATTCCCGACGGACTGGTTGTACCAGCGAGGTAAGATTGCCGCATCCCCTTTCTTAGAATCCGAAAGGCGAGTACTGAACGTGCGTTTTTTTTTTTTGGTTCAGAGAACAGGTGTCTCGCGCATGTTCCTTCCGATCTTTCGATCAAGAGACATTTTTTAGGTCGAGGCCTTGTTCCTGGAACTCCTTCACTCTCGACCGGATTCGAGGGGCAGTCGCGCTTCAACGATCGCGAGGCGGTACGCGGCCCTGTGTCAATGATAGATCCTACGTTTTTGCCCCTTTAGGCAGAGGCGGAGACCTCGTAAGGATAAAGGGATCGCTTTTGAGACCTCGTCGGGGAGGTGGCGCGCCGCCGAGATACGATCCTGGCTTTACCTAAGAGAATCAGGATGTTCTCCCCGGGTGACTTCTTTGATGAACTCTCCGGCGTTTTCCCGTGACGAGTCTTTGGACAACGAGGAAAGGGACAAGGTGACTGCGGAGGGTGCTCGCTTGGTCAACGAGGTTTGTTTTCGAAACTTGAGTAAACCCCCTTTTTCTTTTTATTTGACCTCGGCTTTTTTGGCAGGCCGTGAGAGTGTGGAATGCATCGATCGATGGGAGTTTCCGTACTGCCCGGCTGGCCCGTTTCAAAGCGGAGGAAACGGAGAGGGAATTCGCTAAGTATCGGTTGGAGGTGGAGGAGCAAAAACGCTGGCAAGCCAAGGTCCAGGCTCGAGCTCGTCGTTCCGCGGAAAGGAGCGGACGGAGAAGAGCTGCCGCCGAGCTGAACCGAAGGGCCAAAATTTTTCTACCGAGTTCGAGGCGTACAAAGAGGCTCAGGACTTTGTAGGCGATTTTCGTGAGTGTCGTGGTTCGGTCGGTACTCTTCACAAGATGCAGCGTGAGGACTTCTCTCTTTCGGCGAACTTGCCACGATGGACGGCTCGATGAGAATATGTGCTAACGCCGAATCCTTTGCTCCTCCGATCGAAGGGAGAATTCGAGAATTGTGGAATCCTATCCAAATCTCGGAAGATACGGCGGATGTAGGCGATGGTTCGAACGCAGGCGACGGGGGTGAGAGGTCGACCAGCCTGACTCCTCGTTCGGAATATCTCTGACCGACTGTTATGCATTCGACTATAATTTGTGATAGGCAAGTTGTGGCCGTTTGTATGTATGTGTTGCGACCCTTAGAAGGTCACGTTACTTTGTGTTTTCGGGATCGGCCATTGGTGGCTTTCGAATCCCTGTTATAAATGCTTTTTATGAATTATGCGTTTTGATTTATACTTTCATCAAGTGTAGAGGGTTTGAATACGTGTAGTCACTTCGTATTCAATCTCTTTTTTTTGTTGCTAGGTCCGTCGGTTACTTTGTAGCGAACGTTTAGGTTTGTAAGCGATAAGAGGCAAATTTTGGAATCTCGTATTCTGGATACTTATGCCTATGAGATGTCTTAGATACCAGCAAGGCCGGGTTTAGGGCAAGACCTAGGTCTACTTTCAGACTGAAGCTGTGCGATGACAAATCGGCTTTCGTTTTGCCTTTTTGCGATTTCGACCTGACTCGTACCGTTTTAGAATCTGCGAAGTGCTTATCGGCTTATATGATTCGTTTGGATACGAGTCGAGCTACTTCCTTTACGAAGAGCTAACCAAAATTTGGATTTTTTGTATAGCGCGCTATGATATCCTTGTCGGATGCAAGAGGACTCCGTTAGAAGCCAGACTACGAATTTGATTGAGTGAAACGTTTCTATGTTTTTCCGTCGGGGCCAATCGATGGAAACGAATTTTAGAGTCGCGAATGGACTGTTTGGTAGAGTTTTCAGAGTCGCGGATGGACTGTTTGGAGGAGAATGGAGAATCAAGACTTTTCGGGAACTAACAACGTCTCGCCTTCCTCAAAGTTATGATTTTCGTTTTCCGTAATGTTTACGTGTTGAGTAAGCATTTGAATCAAAAGAATTTATAATTTATAATGTAGATTACATGCGAAAAGTGTTTTTTGCGGGAGTACAAGGATGTCTGTCCCCATTTCCCCCCCCTTTTTTGGTGAGGGGGATAGCTGAACTCGTCGGGTTTGCGACGAGCTGCCTACGTACATCTTGCGAGGATCAAGCCATCTCGTAGTTATGTTTCTATCACGGTTGTTATTACTCCACGATTTCTGGCGTCGGCGGTCGCGTCGGGAGTGTGGTCATCCGTTTTTTCGGCGACGGACTCGGGGATTTTCCACTATCCTGAGTTGTGGCCTGTTCGGACAAATCCGAGTTGTTTTTTGCTGAGTTCTCGGAGATACTCAGGTTCTTCTTGGTTCGCTTCGGGTTAGCTACTGGGTCGTTCTGATTGCTGCGAAGTTTATGTTCGGCTAGGAAGCAGAGTCGCGACTGTTTTTGGCTTCCCCAGATTACCGCCGTTCCAGTTGGTGTTGGAAACTTGACGCCGAGGTGGTAAGTGGACGGGACTGCCTTCATGGCATTTATCCAAGGAGTTCCATTTGGCGTTATAGATAGCCGGGTTATCCACTACCGCGAATTCGACGATCTTTGTGACTTCTTTAGCCATGACGGGAGTCTGATTTTTCCGAGGGTCATGGATGTGACGCCCGAGAATCCAGTCAATGGTCTTGGTTCTGGGATGACTTCTCCGAGGGGTATGTTCATCCTCTGCAGAGTGTCGCGGAACATGATATTGACCGTGCTTCCCGTGTCGATGAGGATGCGGCCGACTTCGAGATCCTGAATCACCAAGTCGATGACCAGAGGATCGTAGTGGGGTTTATCGAGTCCGGTCGTATCCTGTTCCTCGAAGGTGATTGCGTGATTGGGAACGTCGTCCTCTGGACACCATCCGGGGCTTGTCTCGGCCTTCCGTCCGTAGGCTTTGATTGACGAAACGGAGTCCTGGTAAAAATGCGATCCTCCGATGACCATGTTGATCCTTTGGCAGTTGTTGTTGTTTCCTTCGCCGTCTTGTCTCCGTTCGCGTTTTTCGCCCGACTGAGTTCCAGGAGCGTTATTCTCGGGATTGGCTCCGTCGGTCTTTGGCGGACGGTCAGAATCTAGGATCAGGTCTTTCATGCTCTTGACCGTTGCTAGTTTGCCGTCGAGCAGCTTCATAATGAGTCTAGCGCCGAGGACTTTGCAGTTGGCGTGGAGTGACCTCTAGTCTGATGGAACTCGCAGCTGGAATTGTCCTTGTACGAGTTCCGCGTCCAAGTGTTTCCGGCGGTCCTTCCTTGTTCGGAATTAACGGCGTAGTTATGTTCGCCTTGGACGTCTTCCCTTCGTGATGGACGTACTTGTCGTTACGAGAGGTTTTCTTCTTGCCGGACGCTTTTGGCGGTCCATGCTTTTGCGCTAGGATTTTCATCTCTTCTTCCATGATGATGAAATCCGTTGCCTTGTGGAGAGTGTCATGGATGGTGCGTGGCCTTTCCCAGAGAAATCCACTTTCGGAATTTCGATTTGTACCAGAGGTTTTTCCTCAGGCGTCGATGGCGACTCTGTCGCTGAGGCCTGTTACCCTGGACATCACGAGTTTGAACCTCCTTATGTAGTCTCGGAGCGGTTCGTCCTCTTTTTGAATTAGACTCCAGAGGTCTACGTCGGAAGTTTTCCTGTCCATGAACATGGAGAATTGCTTCAGAAAAGCTGAAGCAAGCTGGCGGAACTTCCGATGGAGTTTCTTTTCAAATGTGAGAACCACTCGAGCGCAGCACCTCTGAGGTTCTCGACGAACAGGAGACAGCAGCCGACGTCCTTTTCCCGCTCCGGAAGTTTAGACCTTGCCATCGCAATCTGGAAAGACTGCAGATGTGCCTTTGGATCTGTGGTCCATCATAGGTGGGAAGCTTTATTTTCCCAGGATCTGAGACTCGTGCTTTCCGTGATTCGAGAGGTGAACGGAGTTTTTCTCGACTCCTCGAGGAGCAGGTCGATCTCGGGGCAGTGCTGGTCGCGTGGTGAATCTGCGATTTTACCGCTTTCACCTCGGCTGCAGTTTTGGCGATGTACTCGCGCAAATCGTGGATCTCGTTGGCGCCGTTCGCGCTTCTTTGTCTACGTTGCTGCGATAGGCCCGAGTCTGGTCCTCAGCCAACCTTTCTTGCTCTGACCAGTAGAGGTCTTCTTCCTCTTCTGTCATGGGTTTTTCGAAGGCTGCCGCAAGTCGAGCTGACTGACTTCGGGTCCTTCTGTGGTGGAGGTCGGCGTCTTCGTCGGACGGGTCCGATTGATCGCTGATATCCAGATTGATTCTTTCGACGTCGTCTCCTTCGTTGTCCCTTGCGGGAGGGGATGTAACACCCCCGAACCGTCCTAGACATAAGTCGAACCACCGGCCAACAATCAAACAAGAACATGACCGACGGAGCGACCAACGCCAAGGGTTGGAGATGAAAGGCCAACCGGCCAGCCAACAATCAAACAAGAACATGACTGACCGTCCAACCCAACACCGTGGTCCGGAAGCGCTACGTGACGGGCTAGGGACGATCCGGTCAGAGTCACAAAATTTACTCCACGACTTAGACCAGTTCATCCACTAACTCGTCGCGCTAACTCAAGACATAAGGCTTTGCAACCCGTATCAAGAGTTAACGTTTTCCGTTAGATCGAGGCCTAAGGCTTTTCAACCCGTACAACGACCTAACGTTGTGTTAGACCGGACTAGTCAAATATCAGAGTACTCATGAAGCGCATATAAAACAATTACTTTATTGATTCAAAGAAATATTCATACATTGAATAATTCGAGACCGGTCCCGGCCTAACGCCAAAATCGAGTCAACTAAACGCAAATCCAAAATACCGTTTAACAAAAGGCAAGCAAATCTACACTGGTGGTCCTAACGTCCAGCACCAAGCTATCCGATCGTCCTACTAAAGAAACCTGCAAAAAGGACAACGGAGATGGATGAGTAACCTAATGTTACTCAGTGAGCTGGCTACCTCTCCCACCTAGAACTAACCCAGACAACCCAAAATAACAATCAATATAGCCTTAGCAAGAAATCTAAACTAAGGCTACACAAACTGTTACTGAGTTAGACATGGCCTCCTGCCATTGCCTAACTTCGAGTAACAGGACCCTGCATGAAAACAAGTCAACAACCAATCCCCTAGTTAACCATATATATGCCTGAGTTCAATACTCATGTAGTGTTAGACACCTAGACTATACAAGTATCATCAATCGGTCGACCAACAATCAGACAAGAACATGATCGGCCAACCAATGATACCACATAGCTTTAATATCCACCACCCTTTCAAGCAATCCTTCAGACACATACATGCCAACATCAGCCTACACTAACTAATTCACAGCAATCAACAATCACAAACTACTATCTTAAACCCGGTTACTAAGTTAGACTTGGCCTCCTGCCATGATCTAATTTCAAGTAACAGGAACCTGCAAGCAAATCAATCAACCACAAGCACAATAACAAGATACTAATACTACGACTCGATCTAATACGTAACACTGTATATCAGTGTTACACTTACTCTAGGGTTCCATAACCCTTTACGACACACTAACAAAACAAAACACTCTAACCCGGGAATGGTGATTTCGTGTTCATCCCCAAAATCGACAACATCCTAACTTCCTATCACAAAGGCCAGAAGAGAGGAACTTTCAACCGACCGCGGCCCACAGTCATTCGGGTCACCGCTCGACAGCCCACAGTCCTTCGGGTCACTGTCACATTACACCGTCGTGTAATCACTCAGCCATAGGCCATGATCCCGTCTCTCTGAGTCTTCCCGATCCAGCGAATAAGGGGTTTCCTTAAACCCGCTAAATACGAGGCAGCGAGGAAACACTAATCAACCCTAAACAAGCCTAGTATGGGCGGGTTACGCACATACTGTCGGCACACACACAATACTATCCTAGACTCTAGACTCTACAACTAACAACTAGTACCAGTAATCCGGCCTATATGGCCTAAGACTACTAATACCCTCATCTAAAATACTAAACAACAATATCAACAATAAACAATCTCAACCGGTTAGTCACTCCCTTACCAAGAGCTGACTAACCTCAATCAACAAGATTAAATCAACAAGCAAGAATTTAATTAATCTATCAAGCAATCAACTCAATCAAACCGTTACCCAGATAGTTAAGCCTCCTGCTATGAAACTATCTTTAAAGATAACGGGAACCTGCACTCAACCAAATAACCAAGCAAGAATAGAAAACATGATGCATCCTAGTCCTAGTCCTAGTCAGGTTATTAACTCAGTCTTAATTCCTTTCATCTCAGCTTAGCCCGTGTTAACTGAGTCCGGTTCAATAAATAAAACCCTAAGGACTCTACCATGCAATAGCGTGATATAATCTAATCTATAATCTATATGCAGACTCGATCTATCCTAAATTCCAAGTGGAATTCAAACAAACCAACTCACAAAAACTATCCTAAATTCCAAGTGGAATTCAAACAAACCAACTCACAAAACTATCCTAAATTCCAAGTGGAATTCAAACAAGCCAACTCACAGTGTTCTATGCCGATAAGCAGCTGGTTGATCGGAGAGGACGTAGCCAAAACCCAACCTCGACATCTTGAATGGACTAGACTGGACTGATCTTGACTTGGACAGAACCTCCCCTGATACTGGTCTGGACAGAACTCAACTCGAGCAGAACCTCCCCTAGCTGCTGGACGATTTCTTCGGACTTTCGGCAGAGTATCGAGCTTCAAATCTTCGACTGAACTGAACCACTAGATCTGAACTAACCTTGGACAGCACCTCCACTTGATTACCAGAGAATATGACTTGCTTGGACGAATTGGTTTGGACAGAGCCTTCCCTAGGCACTCTCTCGAAATCAGTAGAAAATCTGATCTCGAAAACTCTCTAAAATGCTCGAAAAAGATCGGAACCTCTTGCTTTCTTTTTCTACATTCTCTCTCTCTCTCTCTAGCAACGTTTTGGAGTGACTTTGGACAGGTCTGGATGAAAGAAATGGGAAGGGGTCGTGGTCTTTATATAGGATACATCAGCGAATCAGGTTCAGGTTGGTGGCAGCCCGTGTGTCGCTCCGCATGGCTCCGGACGCATGCGTCGCGGCACCTCGTGCTCCACATGTCACTCAGCATGTACAGGATGACTTGCATGAAGACACCACGCCCTCCATGTGTCTGATCCACGTCCAGATCTAATCCATTTCGACACCACAGCGCACACATGTCGATATGCATGCTTCGATCGCAGGTTGCGCGGCACCTCGTGCTTCTGTGTGTCAAGCTGCATGTTCTGGCTTCATGCACGGCGACACCTCGAGCTTGTGTAGACACTCAGCTGCTTAATGGATAAACATCACGTCCTGACCTCTCAGATCAAGCCACCTCGAGCTTCCCGGTTTATTTGTGCGGTTTCGGTCCTTCTGGTGAATTTTCGACCCGTGATCAATCTTGAATATTTTTCCGCTCCCGTTCTGATGCTCTGAATACTTTTAATAATCTCCATAAGGATTCTGAACTTGAAGAAAAATATCTCCCGAGCCTCCGGCTTCCTCGAAAAATAGACAATACCGAAATCAGGGTTTTCGGTCGATTTCGGGGTTTCCCGTCGTGCTTGCTTCCCGTCATGCTTGCTTCCCGTCCTGCTTGCTTCCCGTCCTGCTTCCGACTTATAATGTCTCTGAAATAATATTCCGCTCATACGAAGTTTCGGGGAAAACTTAGTGGCTAAGAAACGTCGGCTTCAAAAACGTCGAGCTTCTATCCCGTCGTGCTTCCAAAAATGTGATGCTTCCAAAACGACCGTCTGATCAATCCAAGACACTTCTAAAAATGGTAGAGCAGCTTATCTGACTCCTAGTTCACTCACGATCCATTCTTCGATCACATCCTACTTCGAACTTCTCGGTTGGTCCGTATCGCCCGCGTTCGATCATCAAGTTGATGCTCGACCAAACTTCTATTTTCTCTGAACCATGTTAAGTTTGAAAATGATCAAAACTCAACATTCCTCCTCATCTTTTGATTCCAAAAAGCTTGGCTCCAAACTCCGACTTTGTCGATCTCGACCATTTTACCCCTAAGGGCGGGTTATCACATTCTCCCCCCCCTTAATAGAATTCGTCCTCGAATTCTTAAGTGTGTAACTGCTCAGCTTCACGACATGCTCTCCCTGAATGACTATCTCTCCTTGGATCACTTCATTTCGCGGTCTTGTTCACTTGATGTGCTTCTCATCGGTTTGCCTCTGATGTCTCTTTCGATTTCTTTGGTCTCCATCTTGAGTTCTGATTCTGAAATCGCTCCATCTGGATGCCTTTCCAAAGAATTACTCTTGGTCTTGAATCCTTCCCTTTCTTCACTTCTTTATTTGCCACGCTTCACTCATTCTCAGCTCGTCTTCATATCAGTTTACCTTGTCCATCAATGTTCCTTGAGTGTCCTCCTCAAGGTCTCAATACTCGTCTCTGTCTCTCTTCAATGGAATGATCACTGCGTCATCTTACTTTGCCTCTGCCATAGCTCTGATTTCCCATGATACTATCCTTTCCTTCAGATAGATCATTCTTGCTCCTCATTACTCAATCCTTTCCTCGATCTTTCTTTTACCCAGATACTGCTGAAGTCCTTTCCCAACGAAGTCTCGCTTCTTCTCATCTGTCCAGTCCATACCACTGTCCAGTCCTCTGAACCATCTTCACTCTATCTCTTCGGCTTTGGGTTTTTGGCCTTGAACTCCTTTCACTTTAAGGTTTTCACCATTAAAGTGCCGATCAACGAACACACTTACAAGCTGCAACTAAAAGAACACTCACACGCAAGTTAGTCAACAACTAACCCAACAAAAACTAACCACAACCTAACCGCAAAGCTAGCAAAGCAACCTAGCAATTCTATACTCCACTATCTAATCCTAATTCCTAAAACAATAAATCCTATCGCTGGACGTGACCGGTTTCCCTAATGCCTTTTGTGACTCTTTTGACTCGATAAAATATTTGAAAAACCGATTAAATCATGAGTTCCGGAGCATGGACGTAACCATGCTCTGATACCACCACTGTAACACCCCCGAACCGTCCTAGACATAAGTCGAACCACCGGCCAACAATCAAACAAGAACATGACCGACGGAGCGACCAACGCCAAGGGTTGGAGATGAAAGGCCAACCGGCCAGCCAACAATCAAACAAGAACATGACTGACCGTCCAACCCAACACCGTGGTCCGGAAGCGCTACGTGACGGGCTAGGGACGATCCGGTCAGAGTCACAAAATTTACTCCACGACTTAGACCAGTTCATCCACTAACTCGTCGCGCTAACTCAAGACATAAGGCTTTGCAACCCGTATCAAGAGTTAACGTTTTCCGTTAGATCGAGGCCTAAGGCTTTTCAACCCGTACAACGACCTAACGTTGTGTTAGACCGGACTAGTCAAATATCAGAGTACTCATGAAGCGCATATAAAACAATTACTTTATTGATTCAAAGAAATATTCATACATTAATTTCGAGACCGGTCCCGGCCTAACGCCAAAATCGAGTCAACTAAACGCAAATCCAAAAATACCGTTTAACAAAAGGCAAGCAAATCTACACTGGTGGTCCTAACGTCCAACACCAAGCTATCCGATCGTCCTACTAAAGAAACCTGCAAAAAGGACAACGGAGATGGATGGGTAACCTAATGTTACTCAGTGAGCTGGCTACCTCTACCCCAACCTAGAACTAACCCAGACAACCCAAAATAACAATCAATATAGCCTTAGCAAGAAATCTAAACTAAGGCTACACAAACTGTTACTGAGTTAGACATGGCCTCCTGCCATTGCCTAACTTCGAGTAACAGGACCCTGCATGAAAACAAGTCAACAACCAATCCCCTAGTTAACATATATATGCCTGAGTTCAATACTCATGTAGTGTTAAGACACCTAGACTATACAAGTATCATCAATCGGTCGACCAACAATCAGACAAGAACATGATCGGCCAACCAATGATACCACATAGCTTTAATATCCACCACCCTTCACAAGCAATCCTTCAGACACATACATGCCAACATCAGGCCTACACTAACTAATTCACAGCAATCAACAATCACAACTACTATCTAATAACCGGTTACTAAGTTAGACTTGGCCTCCTGCCATGATCTAATTTCAAGTAACAGGAAACCTGCAAGCAAATCAATCAACCACAAGCACAATAACAAGATACTATACTACGACTCGATCTAATACGTAACACTAGATATCAGTGTTACACTACTCTAGGGTTCCATAACCCTTTACGACACACTAACAAAACAAAACACTCTAACCCGGGAAATGGTGATTTCGTGTTCATCCCCAAATCGGCAACATCCTAACTTCCTACCACAAAGGCCAGAAGAGAGGAACTTTCAACCGACCGCGGCCCACAGTCATTCGGGTCACCGCTCGACAGCCCACAGTCCTTCGGGTCACTGTCACATTACACCGTCGTGTAATCACTCAGCCATAGGCCATGATCCCGTCTCTCTGAGTCTTCCCGATCCAGCGAATAAGGGGTTTCCTTAAACCCGCTAATACGAGGCAGCGAGGAAACACTAATCACCCCTAACAAGCCTAGTATGGGCGGGTTACGCACATACTGTCGGCAACACACACAAATACTATCCTAGACTCTAGACTCTACAACTAACAACAGTACCAGTAATCCGGCCTATATGGCCTAAGACTACTAATACCCTCATCTAAAATACTAAACAACAATATCAACAATAACAATCTCAACCGGTTAGTCACTCCCTTACCAAGAGCTGACTAACCTCAATCAACAAGATTAAATCAACAAGCAAGCATTTAATTAATCTATCAAGCAATCAACTCAATCAAACCGTTACCCAGATAGTTAAGCCTCCTGCTATGAAACTATCTTTAAAGATAACGGGAACCTGCACTCAACCAAATAACCAAGCAAGAATAGAAACATGATGCATCCTAGTCCTAGTCCTAGTTAGGTTATTAACTCAGTCTTAATTCCTTTCATCTCAGCTTAGCCCGTGTTAAAACTGAGTCCGTTCAATAAATAAACCTAAGGACTCTACCATGCAATAGCGTGATATAATCTAATCTATAATCTATATGCAGACTCGATCTATCCTAATTCCAAGTGGAATTCAACAAACCAACTCACAAAACTATCCTAAATTCCAAGTGGAATTCAAACAACCAAACTCACAAAACTATCCTAAATTCCAAGTGGAATTCAAACAAGCCAACTCACAGTGTTCTATGCCGATAAGCAGCTGGTTGATCGGAGAGGACGTAGCCAAAACCCAACCTCGACATCTTGAATGGACTAGACTGGACTGATCTTGACTTGGACAGAACCTCCCCTGATACTGGTCTGGACAGAACTCAACTCGAGCAGAACCTCCTAGCTGCTGGACGATTTCTTCGGACTTTCTGCAGAGTAGTATCGAGCTTCAAATCTTCGACTGAACTGAACACTAGATCTGAACTAACCTTGGACAGCACCTCCACTTGATTACCAGAGATATGACTTGCTTGGACGAATTGGTTTGGACAGAGCCTTCCCTAGGCACTCACTCGAAATCAGTAGAAAATCTGATCTCGAAAACTCTCTAAAATGCTCGAAAAAGATCGGACCTCTTGCTTTCTTTTTCTACATTCTCTCTCTCTCTCTCTCTAGCAACGTTTTGGAGTGACTTTGGACAGGTCTGGATGAAGAAATGGGAAGGGTCGTGGTCTTTATATAGGATACATCAGCGAATCAGGTTCAGGTTGGTGGCAGCCCGTGTGTCGCTCCGCATGCTCCGGACGCATGCGTCGCGGGCACCTCGTGCTCCACATGTCACTCAGCATGTACAGGATGACTTGCATGAAGACACCACGCCCTCCATGTGTCTGATCCACGTCCAGATCAATCCATTTCGACACCACAGCGCACACATGTCGATATGCATGCTTCGATCGCAGGTTGCGCGGCACCCTCGTGCTTCTGTGTGTCAAGCTGCATGTTCTGGCTTCATGCACGGCGACACCTCGAGCTTGTGTAGACACTCAGCTGCTTAATGGATAAACATCACGTCCTGACCTCTCAGATCAAGCCACCTCGAGCTTCCCGGTTTATTTGTGCGGTTTCGGTCCTTCTGGTGAATTTTCGACCCGCGATCAATCTTGAATATTTTTCCGCTCCCGTTCTGATGCTCTGAATACTTTAATAATCTCCATAAGGATCTGAACTTGAAGAAAAATATCTCCCGAGCCTCCGGCTTCCTCGAAAATAGACAATACCGAAATCAGGGTTTTCGGTCGATTTCGGGGTTCCCGTCGTGCTTGCTTCCCGTCATGCTTGCTTCCCGTCCTGCTTGCTTCCCGTCCTGCTTCCGACTTATAATGTCTCTGAAATAATATTCCGCTCATACGAAGTTTCGGGAAAACTTAGTGGCTAAGAAACGTCGGGGTTCAAAAACGTCGAGCTTCTATCCCGTCGTGCTTCCAAAAATGTGATGCTTCCAAAACGACCGTCTGATCAATCCAAGACACTCTAAAATGGTAGAGCAGCTTATCTGACTCCTAGTTCACTCACGATCCATTCTTCGATCACATCCTACTTCGAACTTCTCGGTTGGTCCGTATCGCCCGCGGTTCGATCATCAAGTTGATGCTCGAC
>NW_026617103.1:0-19276 GCF_000801105.2 Raphanus sativus | reverse complement strand
GCACACACAACCAAACACACGCAAGTGATTAATGGGAGGTGTGATCTTGTTTAATACCTGAAAGGGAGAGACATCTTTGAGAACTTTGGTGGGATCCTGTTGATCAGATAGCAAGCTGTGATCACAGCATCTCCCCAAAACCTCTTTGGAACATTTGTATGAAACATCATGCTCCTTGCAACCTCCATAAGATGTCTATTCTTCCTCTCAGCAACTCCATTTTGTTTGGGTGTAGTTAGGCAGCTTGTTTGATGAATGATATCATGCTTGGCTAGGTGTTTTAAAGGATTTGCTAGTATACTCCCCACCATTATCAGACCTAAATATTTTGATCTTGGAATTGAAATGGTTAGTTACATAGTTTTGGAAGTTAATGAAAGCTTCTAAAACTCTATCTTTACTTTTAATCAGTGTGAGCCAAGTGTATTTTTGATTTCTCATCTATGAAAGTCACAAAATATTTATGGTTTTCTCTAGATGCACAAGGGCAGTCCACACATCAGAATGCACTAGATCAAAACAATTTTCATAAACAGTCATAGATTGAGGAAAAACAGATTTGCAATGTTTGCCAAGGATACAAGCCTCACAAGATTCATTCTGAAAAGATAAATTAGGTAACAATAAGCTTAAAGCTCTAGAGTGAGGATGGCCTAATCTAGCATGCCATAACACATTACTAGCTAAAACAGAAATTAAAAGCAGTAGATAAATCTGATAGATTGGTATCTTCAAGCAAGTAAAGCTCTCCCTTGCTCACACCTTTTCCCAGCATCTTACTGGTCTTAATATCCTGAAAACAAACATCATTAGGACTGAAAATAACATTGCAATTCAGGTCATTAGTAGCTCTTTTAACAGATAATAAATTTTGATGTGAAGGCAGGCATATAAAAAGCTTGAGATTCTTTGTTAAACAAGTTCAGATTTCCTACTCCCTCGATTGGAATTCTATCACCATTTGCAATCACAACACTGCCTAGAGCTGGTTTAATATCACTGATCAGTCTAGCATCCCTAATCATATGATGAGAGGCTCCTGAATCAATGATTAAAGGCCTAGCAGTATGAGAAGCATTGTGCATAGAATTTAAAGCATTAATACTTTGGTTACCAGAGTTTGCATTGAGGGCTTTGATCAAGCCTCAATGTCTGACTTCCTGATGAAAGCATCCTCAGGTGGTGGATGAGAACATGGCGTGTGAAGTGGAGCCTCCAGTGTGAGTAGTAGAGATCAAGGCTCTCCCATCATCTCCCATGCGCATGGAGCTTGATGCTGGATGCTCTTGAGCTCTTGCTTCATGTGCTCTAGCCTGGCTGTACTTGTTAGCTGAGGTAGGTCTGAGATGAGGGTGGAGGATCCAGCAGTTGGTCTTGGAGTGTCCACTCTTCTTGCAGTGCTCACAAGATACTGCCTTATCTCCTCCTCCTCTTGATTTATAGTAAGCCTTGTTAGCTGTTGCACTCTCCATCTTCTCAGCCTTGTGTACCATAGATAACTCTCCTTTTCCACCACCAAGAGTCCATCTGAGCCTATCTCCTTTTGTAGTTGAGCACACACTTCATCATAGCTTGGAAGCTCCTTGTCTCTTAGTATGTGTCTAACCACATCAGTGAAGCTTGGACTGAGTGTGAGAAGTAGTCCAAAGACTTTGTCTTGCTCACGCCTGGTCTCAAGTACTTCAGGGTCATTGGTGCTTGGTCTTAGCATCTCTAGCTCAGACCATAGCTGACTGTACTTCCCAAGGTGCTTGGTGAAGTCCCCTTCTTCTTGCTGTAAGTTGTTGATGGCTCTCTTCACTTCATAGATTCTGGTGAGGTTGAGTGAGTGTTGCCATAAACCCTTTGCAAAGTATCCCACAACTGTTTTGGAGTTGTGCAGTGACAGTAAGTGTCCATAAGTGGACCATCAAGGGAGCTATGCAAGATAGACAGCACCATGAGATCTTCCTGAGCCCATTTGCCTTCATCTACCACTACAATCTCCTTGCCATCTTCTCCTTGGGTGATTTGCTTTGGAGCTGAGCTTAAAGTCACATGCTGCCAAAGTCCTCTTCCTCCAAGGGCTGTCATGGTCATCCTAGACCAGGTAATGTAGTTTCCTGGTCCCTTAAGTGTAACTGGAATCTTCACATGGTTGTAGCTCTCCATCCTTCAAGCTTGGCGCCAAGAAATATTTAATTTTCAAGGCTGGGTTTGAGAGAAATAAATTCTAGAACTGGAAGAGATCAAGTCCAGAACTGATAAACTCTCAAGAAATAGATATAGGGACAGAACAGAGTGAGCACAACTCAGAAAAGTGAAGAAAAATTCAAGAACACTCAAGAACACAGATTTATTACCCACTGGATAAAAGAAATCTGGAGAGTAAAGTGAGAAAATGGAACAGAAAATCAGTAGAGAATGAGTAAACAGAATGATGTTGCGGAAGAGAAAGGTAATCAGGAGCTTATAGCTCTGATACCATGTTAGAAATCTTAAGAACAGAGTGATGAAGTTCAAGAACAAGAGAGGAGAGTGAGAGAGAGAGAGTGTGAAGATTTTGCAAAGAGAGAGAGAAGGAGAACTATTTCCTTGATTAATTCAGATTGCAAGTTACAATATTTAAAGAGATACAATTTGGAACAAGACAAGAAGAATATGAATAAAGAAATCAGGAAGGCTGGGCTGTGAAAGTGACCTCACACAAACGGTCTTCTCCACAAATGGAACATGTGACTTATCCTCTTTTAAATTCCCACTTGTGTGCAGCAGCCTCCAACGGCTCTCTCAACTCTTTGACACACTCCTGGTCGATTTAAATCACTTCCTTGTCTTCCACCTAAGCTAGGTCTCAACTGCTTTCTTGTAAGACAAGTCTTGTACGGAATAGCTTGTACTCCAAGTTTGTACTGATCACATTGTCCCACTCGCCCATATACACTTCTCTTCCATTCTCTTATGTCTTCATGTCAATAATATGGCAATATCTTCATGATTCTTATCAAACCAGGATGAACCACGATCTAAGAAGCTTTATTTGGAACCACTAATCAGTGGAGAATAACCAGGAAGTTGAATAAATCTCATAGGAGTTGTGAGTAAGAAGATATCCCACTTTCTATCCAGATGATTCCAGATTAGCCTGTTCGGACATATATGGCAATATCTTCATGATTCTTATAAAACCAGGATGAACCACGATCTAAGAAGCTTTATTTGGAACACTAATCAGTGGAGAATAACCAGGAAGTTGAATAAATCTCATAAGTGTTGTGAGCAAGAAGATATCCCATCTTCTATCCAGATGATTCTAGATTTGCCTGTTCGGACATATGCCATTATCTTCATGATTCTTATCAAACCAGGATGAACCACGATCTAAGAAGCTTTATTTGGAACCACTAATCAGTGGAAAATAACCAGGAAGTTGAATAAATCACATAGGAGTTGTGAGTAAGAAGATATCCCACTTTCTATCCAGATGATTCCAGATTGGCTGTTCGGACATATGGCAATATCTTCATAATTCTTATCAAACCAGGATGAACCACGATCTAAGAAGCTTTATTTGGAACCAATAATCAGTGGAGAATAACCACGAAGTTGAATAAATCTCATAGGAGTTGTGAGTAAGAAGATATCCCACTTTCTATCCTGATGATTCCAGATTGGGCTGTTCGGACATATGGCAATATCTTCATGATTCTTATCAAACCAGGATGAACCACGATCTAAGAAGCTTTATTTGGAACCACTAATCAGTGGAGAATAACCAGGAAGTTGAATAAATCTCATAGGAGTTTTGAGTAAGAAGATATCCCACTTTCTATCCAGATGATTCCAGATTAGCCTGTTCGGACATATGGCAATATCTTCATGATTCTTATAACACCAGGATGAACCAAGACTAAGAAGCTTTATTTGGAACCACTAATCAGTGGAGAATAACCAGGAAGTTGAATAAATCTCATAGGAGTTGTGAGTAAGAAGATATCCCACTTTCTATCCAGATGATTCCAGATTAGCCTGTTCGGACATATGGCAATATCTTCATGATTTCTTATCAAACCAGGATGAACCACGATCTAAGAATCTTTATTTGAAACCACTAATCAGTGGAGAATAACCAGGAAGTTGAATAAATCTCATAGGAGTTGTGAGTAAGAAGATATCCCACTTTCTATCCAGATGATTCCAGATTAGCCTGTTCGGACATATGGAAATATCTTCATGATTCTTATCAAACCAGGATGAACCACGATCTAAGAAGCTTTATTTGGAACCACTAATCAGTGGAGAATAACCAGGAAGTTGAATAAATCTCATAGGAGTTGTGAGTAAGAAGATATCCCACTTTCTATCCAGATGATTCCAGATTAACCTGTTCGGACATATGTCAATATCTTCATGATTCTTATCAAACCAGGATGAACCAATATATAAGAAGCTTGATTGGGAACCACTAATCAGTGGAGAATAACCAGGATGTTGAATAAATCTCACAGGAGTTGTGAGTAAGAAGATATCCCACTTTATATCCAGATGATTCCAGATTAGCCTGTTCGGACATATGGCAATATCTTCATGATTCTTATCAAACAAGGATGAACCACAATCTAAGAAGCTTTATTTGGAACCACTAATCAGTGGAGAATAACCAGGAAGTTGAATAAATCTCATAGGAGTTGTGAGTAAGAAGATATCCCACTTTCTATCCAGATGATTCCAGATTAGCCTGTTCGGACATATGGAAATAGCTTCATGATTCTTATCAAACCAGGATGAACCAATATGTAAGAAGCTTGATTGGGAACCACTAATCAGTGGAGAATAACCAGGAAGTTCAATAAATCTCATAAGTGTTGTGAGCAAGAAGATATCCCACCTTCTATCCAGATGATTCTAGATTTGCCTGTTCGGACATATGCCATTATCATCATGATTCTTATCAAACCAGGATGAACCACGATCTAAGAAGCTTTATTTGGAACCACTAATCAGTGGAGAATAACCAGGAAGTTGAATAAATCTCATAAGTGTTGTGAGCAAGAAGATATCCCACCTTCTATCCAGATGATTCCAGATTAGCCTGTTCGGACATATGGCAATATCTTCATGATTCTTATCAAACCAGGATGAACCACGATCTAAGAAGCTTTATTTGGAACCACTAATCAGTGGAGAATAACCAGGAAGTTGAATAAATCTCATAAGTGTTGTGAGCAAGAAGATATCCCACCTTCTATCCAGATGATTCTAGATTTGCCTGTTCGGACATTTATGCCATTATCTTCATGATTCTTATCAAACCAGGATGAACCACGATCTAAGAAGCTTGATTGGGAACCACTAATCAGTGGAGAATAACCAGGAAGTTGAATAAATTTCACAGGAGTTTGAGTAAGAAGATATCCCACTTTATATCAAGATGATTCCAGATTAGCCTGTTCGGACATATGGCAATATCTTCATGATTCTTATCAAACCAGGATGAACCATGATCTAAGAAGCTTTATTTGGAACCACTAATCAGTGGAGAATAACCAGGAAGTTGAATAAGTCTCATAGGAGTTGTGATTAAGAAGATATCCCACTTTCTATCCAGATGATTCCAGATTAGCCTGTTCGGACATAAGTGTTGAGATGAGAGGCTTAAGTAAGAGAAGATGAGGCTAAGTAAGAGATGAGGTTTCTACACTATTTGGGAAATAGTAGATAGTGAATAGTGAATGCACACTATTCACTATTACAAGAGTTACCACAGTGACAATGGTAACTAAGTAAGAAGAAGTAAAGTGAAGCAAAGACACCAAGTGGTGTGGAAGGTTTGGATGCGCAGCTAAGGTTTGGATCACAAACCTTGTGACCGGTTGAAGATAAAGGAGGCGCGCTATGACAGGCTGTAAAGGCAAAGGTATCTAGTCAAGATACCTTTGGCATCAAGCGTGTGTGCAATGTGGTCCAAGTATTCAACCAGGCGCTCCTCCTCTCCTTGACTCTACATGCTTTGAATAGTGATCAGACCACTTTACCTTGTCGCAAACCTTCATTAGTTCTCTCTATATATATTGTAAACACTCTCTGATTAATGATTAAGAAAGCAATGAAAGTCTCTTAGACATTTTAAGAATGGTTCTTAGTCTCTTTATCTCAGATTAGTCTTTCTCATACTCAAATCTCTTCCTTAATATCTCTAATCTCTTCTCTAATCTCTATTACTACACTAGATCTCTAGAAATTTTATGGTATCAGAGCCAGGTTGCGCAAAAAGCAACTTGTGTTCTTGAGTGTTCTTGAAGGATCCGGAAGCTAAATCTTTGAAGAACAAGTGTTGGTGTCGGTTGGTGTTTATCTTGGAGATCCAGCTTCAAGAAGGTGTCGGTTGAAGTTTATCAAGTTCAGAAGTGGTGTTAAGTCTTTGTGGAGTGTTGTCGTGAGCTGCAAGGGAAGATCTTTAGGGTTTCTTGAAGATTCAAACTCAAAGCTCAAGTCTTTACAAGCGGTTGGTGTTCAAGGTAAAAGATCAAGTCTTTGTTACAAGTTGCTGAGTTAAGTTGCTAGAGATGGAAGGTAGCATGAACATGAAGGTCTCGGTTACTTTTAAGGGAACCAACTACCTAGTTTGGTCTAGGATGGTTAGGACTGCTGTGGGAAGCAAAGGGCTGTGGAAGCATATTACTCCGGGTGAAGCTCCAAAGCTCATCACTCAAGGAGAAGAAGGAGATGGGAGTTCAGGCAATGCGCTTGAGAAATGGGAGCAAGAGGATTGTATGGTACTATCAGCTCTCCATTCATCCTTGGAGCCGAGTTTGTTGGATGCATATAGCTACTGTGAGACAGCCAAGGAGCTGTGGGATACTTTGAAGAAAGTGTATGGAAACACTTCCAACTTAAGTCGGGTGTTTGAGGTGAAGCAAGCCATCAATGTACTTGTTCAAGAAGACATGGAGTTCACCAAACACCTTGGAAGGTTCAGATCACTCTGGTCAGAGTTGGAGATGCTTAGGCCAAGCACAGTTGATGCGGATGAGTTAAACAAGAGGTGCGAGCAAGATAAGGTCTTTGGGTTGTTGCTGACTTTGAATCCAGCCTATGGTGGTCTCATCCAGCACTTATTGAGAGAAGACACTCTTCCAGACCTTGAGGAAGTGTGTGCTAGGATCCAAAAGGAACAAGGGTCTATTGGTTTGTTTGGAAAGAAGGGAGAACTCTCTCTTGCTAACCAAGCATCACACTCGGATCAAGAGGAGACTCCACAAGCAAACAAAGCTGTGCATGGAAAGTATGAGGAGAGGAAGTTCAATGGAAACTGTGACCATTGCAAGAAGCAAGGACACAAGAAAAGCCAGTGTTGGATCCTTCACCCACATCTCAAGCCAGCTAAATTCATGAAGGATAGAGAAGCAAGAGCACATCTCTCGGATGGAACAAGTGGAGCTAATGGAGGCTGGTACAAGCAAGGCACAAGATGGTGAGAAGCGTGAGATAGACAATGGGAAGTCTCTGGTGGCTTACACTGGTGGTTCAAGCAACACCAGTGAGTATGTGACAAGGGCAGACCTAGACTCTCTCATCAAACTCTTCAAGGAGAATGGTAACACCTTTGGGTACTCTTATGGTGCTTCCTTGATTGCTAGAACTGATAGGTTGATAGATAACTCTTGTGATATGCATAATCATCTCAAAGAGTGTGGTATTGATAGCATTGATCATGCATACTACTCGGATCATGCATACAAACCATTCAAACCTTCCAGCATTCTAGCTCATCTTGCTAAGTCTCATTGTCATGCATCTCGGCCTCTCATTATTGATTCTGGAGCATCTCATCACATGATTAGTGATGTTAAGTTGATTAAAAACATTGAGCCTGCTTGTGGAAATGTCATGATTGCTAATGGTAATAAGATTCCTATTAGAGGAGTAGGAATGCTTAAACTGTTTGATAAGGAGTCAAAAGCTCTTTATATGCCTGATTTCACTTCAAACTTGCTTTCAGTTAAGAGATGTGCAACCGATCTTAATTGTAATGTTATCTTCAGTCCTAATGATGTGAAATTTCAGGATATTAAAAGTAGCAAGATGCTTGGCAAAGGAGTAACCAAGGGAGAGTTATACATGCTTCAAGATCTTACTCCTATTGCAAATTTTAGTTGTTCTTTTTCTTCTGTTTCTACCAGTCTAAGCAAGAATGCATTGTGGCATGCTAGACTAGGACACCCTCATAATAAGGCTTTAAAACTGATGGTGCCAGGTGTTTCTTTTGAGAATAATGAATGTGAGGCTTGTATTTTAGGCAAGCATTGTAAAACTGTTTTTCCCAAACCGTCTACTGTTTATGAAAAGTGTTTTGATCTTATTCATTCTGATGTATGGACTGCTCCATGCTTGTCTAGGGAAAATCAGAAGTATTATGTCTCATTCATTGATGAAAAATCCAAATACACCTGGTTAACCTTAATTCCAACCAAAGATAGGGTGCTTGATGCATTTAGAAATTTTCAAGGTTATGTAACTAACCATTATCAAGCCAAGATTAAGATTTTCAGGTCTGATAATGGAGGAGAGTACACAAGTCATGCATTCAAGCAACATCTATCAAAGTATGGGATACTTCACCAAACGAGCTGTCCTTACACTCCTCAGCAAAATGGTGTTGCTGAAAGGAAGAATAGGCACCTGATGGAAGTCGCCAGATCCCTGATGTTTCAAGCAAATGTACCTAAAAGTTTTGGAGTGATGCTGTAGTTACTGCTTGTTATCTGATCAACAGGACTCCTACTCTTGTGTTGCATGGGCAATCACCATTTGAAGTCCTAAACAAGTATAAACCAGTGCTGGATCACTTGAAGGTCTTTGGGTGCTTGTGCTATGTGATGGTACCAGGAGAAATGAGAAACAAGCTACAACCGAGAAGCACAAAGGCAATGTTTATTGGATACTACTCCACAAGCCAGAAAGGATACAAGTGCTATGATCAAGACACTAGGAGAGTGACGGTATCTCGGGAGGTGAAGTTTATTGAGGAAAGAGGGTACTATGAGGAGAAGAACCAAGAAGATTTAAAAGATCTCACATCAGATAGAGCTGCTACCTTGAGAGTTATGCTGGAGAAACTTGGGATCAACATGACACAAGAGCAGCAAGGTGGAGGAAGTGCACCTAGAAGTGTACCAAGGGCAAGTGATGATCGGATCCCTCACCTTGACCATGAGGGGGGAAATGAAGCAAGCTCTCATAACCAAGGAGGGGAAGAGAGTTCTAGGAGTCAAGAAGAGAGCTCTGACTCACATGATCAAGGTGTGGAAGCCACTGATCAAGAAGGTGGAGCTGAAGTAAGTCAGCAAGAAGAACAAGGAGTTAGAAGTGATGATGCACAAGAGGAAGCAAATATACAAGAAGAGGTGCAAGTGCAGGATGAACCAGTTCTAAGGAGAAGCACACGGCTAAGGAAGGATCCTTCCAGTTGGGTAAACACAAGAGTGTACTACAATGCACAAGCTGTGGAGCATCCTTCTCAAGCTGTATGCTCCTTTGCTCATTATCGGAAGAGCATTGTGCCTTTCAAGTCAGTTTGGATGAGAGTTACGTTCCAAGAAGCTATGAGGAAGCTATGCTAATACAAGAGTGGAGAGATTCAGTTAATGCTGAGGCAGATGCCATGATCAAGAATGACACATGGTATGAGAGTGCACTACCAAAAGGAAAGAGATGTCTAGTAAATGGATCTTCACAATCAAGTATCTTCCAAATGGAAAGATAGATAGGCGCAAGACAAGATTGGTGGCAAGAGGGTTTACTCAAACCTATGGAGAAGATTACATTGATACATTTGCACCAGTTGCCAAGCTCCATACCATTCGGATAGTGCTATCTTTAGCAGTGAATCTTGAATGGGATCTTTGGCAAATGGATGTGGAAATGTGTTGAGGCTAAAGAAGGCAATCTATGGTCTCAAACAATCTCCTAGAGCATGGTACACAAACTGAGCACAACATTGAATGGAAGAGGGTTCAGGAAGTCCGAGCTTGATCACACTCTGTTCACACTTGTTACTCCCTCAGGTATCATTGTAATCCTTGTGTATGTAGATGACATTATCATCACTGGCTCTGACAAAGCAGGTATCAAGGCAACCAAGGAGTTTCTAAAATCTGTGTTTGAGATTAAAGACTTAGGAGAGATGAAATACTTCCTTGGCATTGAGTTGTGTAGAGCTAAGGAAGGGTTATTCATCTCTCAAAGAAAATATACACTTGATCTTCTGAAAGATGCAGGTGCATATGGAGGCAAAGTAGCTAAGATGCCCATGGAGGATGGGTATAAGGTTCCACGTGAGGGGAGCTTGAAGATAGCAAGCCATTTCATGATCCAAAGCTTTATAGAAAGCTTGTAGGTAAGTTAATCTACTTGACCATTACACGGCCTGACATTTGTTTTGCTGTGAATCAGGTGAGCCAGCATATGCAAGTCCAAAAGAACACCATTGGAGAATGGTGGAGAGGCTGTTGATGTATCTAAATGGAACTCAAGGTCTTGGTGTTTGGATGGGTTGCAACAAGAGTACAGAAGTGGTGGGCTATTGTGATGCTGATTGGGCAGGAGATAGAGCTGATAGAAGATCAACCACTGGCTATTGCACTTTCATTGGTGGGAACTTGGTTACTTGGAAGAGTAAGAAGCAGAAGGTGGTCTCATGTTCCAGTGCTGAAGCCGAGTATAGAGCCATGCTGAAGCTAACCAATGAACTTGTGTGGATCAAGGGGATTCTGAAGCACTTAGAGGTTGATCAAGCTACACCAATGACTATGCATTGTGATAACCAAGCAGCTATTCACATTGCAACCAACTCGGTGTTCCATGAGAGGACCAAGCACATAGAGGTGGATTGTCACAAGGTCAGACAGATGATAGTACTTGGAGTGATCTTACCATGCTACACAAGAAGTGAAGATCAGTTGGCTGATGTGTTCACTAAGGCTGCGAGACAGAAGACAATGGAGTCCATCCATATCAGGTTGGGCCTCAATGATTTGAGCAAGAGGAGCTGATCCCCTTAGCTATGAGGTCTTCACTCTTTTTCCCTCATCAAGGTTTTGTCCCAATGGGTTTTCCTTGGTGAGGTTTTTAATGAGGAAGATTTCATGGCTTTCCAAGCTTGACTTGTTCCATATGGTCAAGCTTGAGGGGGAGTGTTGAGATGAGAGGCTTAAGTAAGAGAAGATGAGGCTAAGTAAGAGATGAGGTTTCTGCACTATTTGGGAAATAGTAAATAGTGAATAGTGAATGCACACTATTAACTATTACAAGAGTTACCACAGTGACAATGGTAACTAAGTAAGAAGAAGTAAAGTGAAGCAAAGACACCAAGTGGTGTGGAAGGTTTGGATGCGCAGCTAAGGTTTGGATCACAAACCTTGTGACCGTTTGAAGATGAAGGAGGCGCGCTATGACAGGCTGTAAAGGCAAAGGTATCTAGTCAAGATACCTTTGGCATCAAGCGTGTGTGCAATGTGGTCCAAGTATTCAAACCAGGCGCTCCTCCTCTCCTTGACTCTACATGCTTTGAATAGTGATCAGACCACTTTACCTTGTCGCAAACCCTCATTAGTTCTCTCTATATATATTGTAAACACTCTCTGATTAATGATTAGGAAAGCAATGAAAGTCTCTTAGACATTTTAAGAATGGTTCTTAGTCTCTTTGTCTCGGATTAGTCTTTCTCATACTCAAATCTCTTCCTTAATCTCTCTAATCTCTTCTCTAATATCTATTACTACACTAGATCTCTAGAAATATTAATAAGGCAATATCTTCATGATTCTTATCAAACCAGGATGAACCACGATCTAAGAAGCTTTATTTGGAACCACTAATCAGTGGAGAATAACCAGGAAGTTGAATAAATCTCATAGGAGTTGTGAGTAAGAAGATATCCCACTTTCTATCCAGATGATTCCAGATTGGGCTGTTCGGACATATGGCAATATCTTCATGATTCTTATCAAACCAGGATGAACCACGATCTAAGAAGCTTTATTTGGAACCACTAATCAGTGGAGAATAACCAGGAAGTTGAATAAATCTCATAGGAGTTGTGAGTAAGAAGATATCCCACTTTCTATCCAGATGATTCCAGATTGGGCTGTTCGGACATATGGCAATATCTTCATGATTCTTATCAAACCAGGATGAACCACGATCTAAGAAGCTTTATTTGGAACCACTAATCAGTGGAGAATAACCAGGAAGTTGAATAAATCTCATAGGAGTTTTGAGTAAGATAATATCCCACTTTCTATCCAGATGATTCCAGATTAGCCTGTTCGGACATATGGCAATATCTTCATGATTCTTATCAAACCAGCATGAACCACGATCTAAGAAGCTTTATTTGGAACCACTAATCAGTGGAGAATAACCAGGAAGTTGAATAAATCTCATAGGAGTTGTGAGTAAGAAGATATCCCACTTTCTATCCAGATGATTCCAGATTGGCCTGTTCGGACATATGGCATATCTTCATGATTCTTATCAAACCAGGTTGAACCACGATCTAAGAAGCTTTATTTGGAACCACTAATCAGTGGAGAATAACCAGGAAGTTGAATAAATCTCATAAGTGTTGTGAGCAAGAAGATATCCCACCTTCTATCCAGATGATTCCAGATTTGCCTGTTCGGACATATGCCATTATCTTCATGATTCTTATCAAACCGAATGAACCACGATCTAAGAAGCTTTATTTGGAACCACTAATCAGTGGAGAATAACCAGGAAGTTGAATAAATCTCATAAGTGTTGTGAGCAAGAAGAAGATATCCCACTTTCTATCCAGATGATTCCAGATTTGCCTGTTCGGACATATGCCAATATCTTCATGATTCTTATCAAACCAGGATGAACCACGATCTAAGAAGCTTTATTTGGAACCACTAATCAGTGGAGAATAACCAGGAAGTTGAATAAATCTCATAGGAATTGTGAGTAAGAAGATATCCCACTTTCTATCCAGATGATTCCAGATTGGCCTGTTCGGACATATGGCAATATCTTCATGATTCTTATCAAACCAGGATGAACCACGATCTAAGAAGCTTTATTTGGAACCACTAATCAGTGGAGAATAACCAGGAAGTTGAATAAATCTCATAGGAGTTGTGAGTAAGAAGATATCCCACTTTCTATCCAGATGATTCCAGATTAGCCTGTTCGGACATATGCCATTATCTTCATGATTCTTTTCAAACCAGGATGAACCACGATCTAAGAAGCTTTATTTGGAACCACTAATCAGTGGAGAATAACCAGGAAGTTGAATAAATCTCATAGGAGTTGTGAGTAAGAAGATATCCCACTTTCTATCCAGATGATTCCAGATTAGCCTGTTCGGACATATGTCAATATCTTCATGATTCTTATCAAACCAGGATGAACCAATATAAGAAGCTTGATTGGGAACCACTAATCAGTGGAGAATAACCAGGAAGTTGAATAAATCTCATAGGAGTTGTGAGTAAGAAGACATCCCACTTTATATCCAGATGATTCCAGATTAGCCTGTTCGGACATATGGCAATATCTTCATGATTCTTATCAAACCAGGATGAACCACGATCTGAGAAGCTTTATTTGGAACCATAATCTGTGGAAAATAACGAGGAAGTTGAATAAATCTCATAGGAGTTGTGAGTAAGAAGATATCCCACTTTCTATCCAGATGATTCCAGATTAGCCTGTTCGGACATATGGCAATATCTTCATGATTCTTATCAAACCAGGTTGAACCACGATCTAAGAAGCTTTATTTGGAACCACTAATCAGTGGAGAATAACCAGGAAGTTGAATAAATCTCTAAGTGTTGTGAGCAAGAAGATATCCCACTTTCTATCCAGATGATTCTAGATTTGCCTGTTCGGACATATGCCATTATCTTCATGATTCTTATCAAACCAGGATGAACCACGATCTAAGAAGCTTTATTTGGAACCACTAATCAGTGGAGAATAACCAGGAAGTTGAATAAATCTCATAAGTGTGTGAGCAAGAAGATATCCCACCTTCTATCCAGATGATTCTAGATTTGCCTGTTCGGACATATGCCATTATCTTCATGATTCTTATCAAACCAGGATGAACCACGATCTAAGAACCTTTATTTGGAACCACTAATCAGTGGAGAATAACCAGGAAGTTGAATAAATCTCATAGGAGTTGTGAGTAAGAAGATATCCCACTTTCTATCCAGATGATTCCAGATTGGCATGTTCGGACATATGGCAATATCTTCATGATTCTTATCAAACCAGGATGAACCACGATCTAAGAAGCTTTATTTGGAACCACTAATCAGTGGAGAATAACCAGGAAGTTGAATAAATCTCATAGGAGTTGTGAGTAAGAAGATATCCCACTTTCTATCCAGATGATTCCAGATTAGCCTGTTCGGACATATGGCAATATCTTCATGATTCTTATTAAACCATGATGAACCACGATCTAAGAAGCTTTATTTGGAACCACTAATCAGTGGAGAATAACCCGGAAGTTGAATAAATCTCATAGGAGTTGTGAGTAAGAAGATATCCCACTTTCTATCCGGATGATTCCAGATTAGCCTGTTCGGACATATGTCAATATCTTCATGATTCTTATCAAACCAGGATGAACCAATATATAAGAAGCTTGATTGGGAACCACTAATCAGTGGAGAATAACCAGGAAGTTGAATAAATCTCACAGGAGTTGTGAGTAAGAAGATATCCCACTTATATCCAGATGATTCCAGATTAGCCTGTTCGGACATATGGCAATATCTTCATGATTCTTATCAAACCAGGATGAACCACGATCTAAGAAGCTTTATTTGGAACCACTAATCAGTGGAGAATAACCAGGAAGTTGAATAAGTCTCATAGGAGTTGTGATTAAGAAGATATCCCACTTTCTATCCAGATGATTCCAGATTAGCCTGTTCGGACATATGTCAATATCTTCATGATTCTTATCAAACCAGGATGAACCACGATCTAAGAAGCTTTATTTGGAACCACTAATCAGTGGAGAATAACCAGGAAGTTGAATAAATCTCATAGGAGTTGTGAGTAAGAAGATATCCCATTTTTGATCTAGATGATTCCAGATTAGCCTGTTCGGATATATGTCAATATCTTCATGATTCTTATCAAACCAGGTTGAACCAATATATAAGAAGCTTGATTGGGAACCACTAATCAGTGGAGAATAACCAGGAAGTTGAATAAATCTCACATGAGTTGTGAGTAAGAAGATATCCCACTTTATATCCAGATGATTCCAGATTGGCCTGTTCGGACATATGGCAATATCTTCATGATTCTTATCAAACCAGGATGAACCACGATCTAAGAACCTTTATTTGGAACCACTAATCAGTGGAGAATAACCAGGAAGTTGAATAAATCTCATAGGAGTGGTTGTTGGAAAAACTGAGAACAGCTAAGAACATGAACTCACTCTTTAATAATGGAAGAGACAATCAACTTGTGATTGAATCCCCTCAGCAATAAATCTACACACCATCTGAATCTAGAGAGATTAAGTGGCTGTGAGATTAATACAATAATTAGAACTATGCTAAGAATAAATTAAAGACTCTAGTTTGAATCTATCCTTGTGGAGTATCACAACACTGATGGTTTGTGTACTTAAGCTACAAGGAGTTAGAATCAGTAAGCTAGAGATGAACATAACATAAAGAAGAGTTTAAACTGATTTAGAAGTGGAATGGGCAAGCAATAGTCTGCCATTTAAGGCAGACTCTAAATCGTGTATCACAACCTCTCTACATTGTGACTAACTTGAAGAACACTTAGTAAAGGGATGGAGATACACGAACTGTATAAGTTTGTCTCTTATTTCTTGTGTGTGATTACAATGGAGGCTGCCTCTTTATTTATAGAGGAGAGCCTTAGGTTTTACAGCAGCAACAAGACAAAGATACAACTTGCAAGCTATTAAACAATTGTTAAAGGACAGCTTGACTAAACTAATATTATTTAAGGGAAATCAGAGTGAGAGCAGGCTGGAGAGAGAGAATGGCACGTCCAGGATGAGTGAGAGTGACATATCACAACAGCTCTTTGCCTAAGCTCACATGTGATCTCATTTCAACTTCAAAACAAGACCATTGGCGCCAATGTTGTCTGATTGTGTTTCTGGTCGACAGGAACTCCCTATCTTTGCACAACATTATCAGAACCCTATTCTTTGCACATTCTTGATCTTGATCCTAACTTTGCACATTCTTCTTTTAGTGATTTAAGGTTGACCCGGACTTTGTACTTCCATGATCTTTCTTGTGCATTATTTGGGCATCATTTCTTTTGCACCAACTTTGCACAAGTACACCTTGATCACACTCAGCTACTGCTTCTTCCTTCTTCATTCCAACACTCCCCCTCAAGCTTGACCATAGGAGATCCTTGGGCAAGCTTGGAACTATGAAGAAGCTCCCTCATTAAAAACCTTGCAAAGAAAACCTCATGGGATAAAACTTTGCAAGGGAAAAAGAGTAGAGTTCAACACAGCCTGGGAATTGGCCAGTGAGTCTAAGGAACTCAGATAACTCATGGTGGAGTCCTTAGACTCTGGATCATGGCCTGACTTGTGCTGCAAGGATGAACTCCATAACTTGCACACATCAACATCTCGGAACTCTTCTTTAGGCCAGTTGTGTCTCCCCCTCTCTTCTGACTACTCGACATCTTGAAAGGACTTAGGGACCACCAGCTTCTACTTCAGAGAGCTCCACTAAGGTACCTGATACATTATCCCAAAGGTGCATCAGTTCTCAAGGCAAAGCATCCAGTCACAATAAGCTCAATAACATTTTAAGTGTAAGAAACAATCATAAATGTATTGAGATGAGTTTAAGGTGCTTCCCTTTCATCAGTATGGTGGGGAGTGAACTCTACTTGAATCCCCACTTGGTAAAGTAACACTCAGATCATGGAAGCTCAATCTCATGCTTGGGACAGTGAGTGCCTTGAGTCTTCTTTGATCGGATTTATGATGCAAGCGTGAACTCCACAGCTTGCCAATGGCTTGTGGCGGTTAGATCTTCAGAATTGCTCTCTTCATTACCCCTCCTCAAGCTTGATCCAGAGAGTATAGGGATGGACCAAGCTTGAAAGTGAGCAAGACTTAGCTAGAACCAGGAGCGCATCACCCCAACAGCTGCGCTTAAGTCAACCAGTTCCTCCTCCTCTTATCTCCTATCCACTGCCTAAAACAACTCTTCCTTGTGTGTCACTTGGAACCAGGAGCTCAACACCCAAACAGGCTGCGCTTAATTCAACCGGTTCTACACACAAGTTGTCTCTCCATGGTCAGGAATATACACCAAGTGTAGGCTCTGAACACATGGGCCGATTTCTCCATGAGCAGGAATATGCATCTTGTGCAGGCTCTGATCATCATGGGTATCTCTTTTCTTGTAGTTGCTTCTGGTCTGGTAGCCACAACTCTGTGTCCTACACAACATTACAAACTCAGATAGAGATCAGTAACAAAAGTATGAGAGAAAAATAAGAGAATGAGAATAGATGAGAATTAAGTAACCAGAGAATAAGAGAGAATAAAGAATAAGGGAGAATAGAGAATTTGCTCAAGAGTTCTAATGGACAGAGTTTTGCTCTGTTTTCTTGAGTTTTTGCGGAAGCATTAACAGCCAGGAGCAACCAATACTCCTCATGAGTTTGGTGCTTTAGTAGCTGAAAACACAATGGACCATTGAACAATTAATTTGCTCACTGATCTTAGAAAGTACCACTGGAATAACTCATGAACTGATGTTTTCCAGGGCTTGCAACAAGAGAACCATCAGAATAACACAAACACAAGTGTTTTCTATGGCTCACACAACAAAGACACCAATGGATCAAAAACAGTTTGTCCACTGGTCAAATATTTTTAAAACATTTTTTAGAATCAGATTACTCAAGAATCTGTACAAAAACATTTTTTTCAGAATATATTTTTTTTTTTTAAGTGATTTCAAGATGCAAGAATAATCTTTTCTCCCTCCCTTAGGCTGGTAAGAACATATTTCAGTCTTTCATCCAAACCTTAAAACAATGAGGAGATCAAGGGGAGAGTCATTGATTTAAAACAAAACATTTAAAGATTGCATCCTGAATTTTGAAAAAACATACTTTGTCTAAACTCTCTACTGCTCATGTTTTGAATCCTAGCCACACAGCTCATCAAAACGATTTCAAAATGAGAGAGAGAGCTTCAGATCAAAGTAGAACACAGTGAGTTCAGCCCAAGAGAGCAACAAAGCTCTGATACCATGTTGGGAAAACTGAGAACAGCTAAGAACATGAACTCACTCTTTTAATGGAAGAGACAATCAACTTGTGATTGAATCCCCTCAGCAAAATAATCTACACACCATCTGAATCTAGAGAGATTAAGTGGCTGTGAGATTAATACAATAACTAGAACTATGCTAAGAATAAATTAAAGACTCTAGTTTGAATCTCCTTGTGTGAGTATCACACACTGATGGTTTGTGTACTTAAGCTACAAGGAGTTAGAATCAGTAAGCTAGAGATGAACAGAACATAAAGAAGAGTTTAAAACTGATTTAGAAGTGGAATGGGCAAGCAATAGTCTGCCATTTAAGGCAGACTCTAAATCGTGTATCACAACCTCTCTACATTGTGACTAACTTGAAGAACACTTAGTAAAGGGATGGAGATACACGAAATTGTATAAGCTTGTCTCTTATTTCTTGTGTGTGATTACAATAAGGCTGCCTCTTTATTTATAGAGGAGAGCCTTAGGTTTTACAGCAGCAACAAGACAAAGATACAACTTGCAAGCTATTAAACAATGTGTTAAAGGACAGCTTGACTAAACTAATATTTATTTAAGGGAAATCAGAGTGAGAGCAGGCTGTGGGAGAGAGAATGGCACGTCCAGGATGGAGTGAGAGTGACATATCACAACAGCTCTTGCCTAAGCTCACATGTGATCTCATTTCAACTTCAAACAAGACCATTGGCGCCAATGTGTCTGATTGTGGTTCTGGTCGACAGGAACTCCCTATCTTTGCACCAACATTATCAGAACCCTATCTTTGCACATTCTTGATCTTGATCCTAACTTTGCACATTCTTCTTTAGTGATTTAAGGTTGACCCGGACTTTGTACTTCCATGATCTTCCTTGTGCATTATTTGGGCATCATTTCCTTTTGCACCAACTTTGCACAGTACACCTTGATCACACTCAGCTACTGCTTCTT
>NW_026617102.1:0-19283 GCF_000801105.2 Raphanus sativus | reverse complement strand
CGATGATTCCAGATTAGCCTGTTCGGACAATATTGGCTACTTCATGATTCTTATCAAACCAGGATGAACACGATCTAAGAAGCTTTATTTGGAACCAAAATCAGTGGAGAATAACCAGGAGTTGAATAAATCTCATAGGAGTTGTGAGGAAGATATTCCCCCTTTCTATCCAGATGATTCCAGATTAGCCTGTTCGGACATATGGCACATTTTCTATGATTCTTATCAAACCAGGATGAACCACGATCTAAGAAGCTTTATTTGGAACCACTATCAGTGGAGTAACCAGGAAGTTGAATAAATCTCATAGGAGTTGTGAGTAAGAAGATATCCCCACTTCTCTATCGCAGATGATTCCAGATTAGCCTTTCGGCACATTGATCCATTAAATCTTCATGATTCTTATCAAACAGGATGACCAATACTAGAAGCTTGATTCGGAACACTAATCAGTGGAGAATAACCAGGAAGTTGAATAAATCCATAGGAGTTGTGTAGAAGATATCCCACTTTCTATCCAG
The DNA here is from genome assembly GCF_000801105.2 of Raphanus sativus. NCBI lineage: Eukaryota > Viridiplantae > Streptophyta > Magnoliopsida > Brassicales > Brassicaceae > Raphanus > Raphanus sativus. The sequence goes on along the minus strand of NW_026617102.1, from coordinate 18,762 downwards.
ATGATTCCAGATTAGCCTGTTCGGACATATGGCTATCTTCATGATTCTTATCAAACAGGATGAACCACGATCTAAGAAGCTTTATTTGGAACCACTAATCAGTGGAGAATAACCAGGAAGTTGAATAAATCTCATAGGAGTTGTGAGTAAGAAGATATCCCACTTTCTATCCAGATGATTCCAGATTAGCCTGTTCGGACATATGGCAATATCTTCATGATTCTTATCAAACCAGGATGAACCACGATCTAAGAAGCTTTATTTGGAACCACTAATCAGTGGAGAATAACCAGGAAGTTGAATAAATCTCATAGGAGTTGTGAGTAAGAAGATATCCCACTTTCTATCCAGATGATTCCAGATTAGCCTGTTCGGACATATGGCAATATCTTCATGATTCTTATCAAACCAGGATGAACCACGATCTAAGAAGCTTTATTTGGAACCACTAATCAGTGGAGAATAACCAGGAAGTTGAATAAATCTCATAGGAGTTGTGAGTAAGAAGATATCCCACTTTCTATCCAGATGATTCCAGATTAGCCTGTTCGGACATATGGCAATATCTTCATGATTCTTATCAAACCAGGATGAACCACGATCTAAGAAGCTTTATTTGGAACCACTAATCAGTGGAGAATAACCAGGAAGTTGAATAAATCTCATAGGAGTTGTGAGTAAGAAGATATCCCACTTTCTATCCAGATGATTCCAGATTAGCCTGTTCGGACATATGCCAATATCTTCATGATTCTTATCAAACCAGGATGAACCACGATCTAAGAAGCTTTATTTGGAACCACTAATCAGTGGAGAATAACCAGGAAGTTGAATAAATCTCATAGGAGTTGTGAGTAAGAAGATATCCCACTTTCTATCCAGATGATTCCAGATTAGCCTGTTCGGACATATGGCAATATCTTCATGATTCTTATCAAACCAGGATGAACCACGATCTAAGAAGCTTTATTTGGAACCACTAATCAGTGGAGAATAACCAGGAAGTTGAATAAATCTCATAGGAGTTGTGAGTAAGAAGATATCCCACTTTCTATCCAGATGATTCCAGATTAGCCTGTTCGGACATATGGCAATATCTTCATGATTCTTATCAAACCAGGATGAACCACGATCTAAGAAGCTTTATTTGGAACCACTAATCAGTGGAGAATAACCAGGAAGTTGAATAAATCTCATAGGAGTTGTGAGTAAGAAGATATCCCACTTTCTATCCAGATGATTCCAGATTAGCCTGTTCGGACATATGGCAATATCTTCATGATTCTTATCAAACCAGGATGAACCACGATCTAAGAAGCTTTATTTGGAACCACTAATCAGTGGAGAATAACCAGGAAGTTGAATAAATCTCATAGGAGTTGTGAGTAAGAAGATATCCCACTTTCTATCCAGATGATTCCAGATTAGCCTGTTCGGACATATGGCAATATCTTCATGATTCTTATCAAACCAGGATGAACCACGATCTAAGAAGCTTTATTTGGAACCACTAATCAGTGGAGAATAACCAGGAAGTTGAATAAATCTCATAGGAGTTGTGAGTAAGAAGATATCCCACTTTCTATCCAGATGATTCCAGATTAGCCTGTTCGGACATATGGCAATATCTTCATGATTCTTATCAAACCAGGATGAACCACGATCTAAGAAGCTTTATTTGGAACCACTAATCAGTGGAGAATAACCAGGAAGTTGAATAAATCTCATAGGAGTTGTGAGTAAGAAGATATCCCACTTTCTATCCAGATGATTCCAGATTAGCCTGTTCGGACATATGGCAATATCTTCATGATTCTTATCAAACCAGGATGAACCACGATCTAAGAAGCTTTATTTGGAACCACTAATCAGTGGAGAATAACCAGGAAGTTGAATAAATCTCATAGGAGTTGTGAGTAAGAAGATATCCCACTTTCTATCCAGATGATTCCAGATTAGCCTGTTCGGACATATGGCAATATCTTCATGATTCTTATCAAACCAGGATGAACCACGATCTAAGAAGCTTTATTTGGAACCACTAATCAGTGGAGAATAACCAGGAAGTTGAATAAATCTCATAGGAGTTGTGAGTAAGAAGATATCCCACTTTCTATCCAGATGATTCCAGATTAGCCTGTTCGGACATATGGCAATATCTTCATGATTCTTATCAAACCAGGATGAACCACGATCTAAGAAGCTTTATTTGGAACCACTAATCAGTGGAGAATAACCAGGAAGTTGAATAAATCTCATAGGAGTTGTGAGTAAGAAGATATCCCACTTTCTATCCAGATGATTCCAGATTAGCCTGTTCGGACATATGGCAATATCTTCATGATTCTTATCAAACCAGGATGAACCACGATCTAAGAAGCTTTATTTGGAACCACTAATCAGTGGAGAATAACCAGGAAGTTGAATAAATCTCATAGGAGTTGTGAGTAAGAAGATATCCCACTTTCTATCCAGATGATTCCAGATTAGCCTGTTCGGACATATGGCAATATCTTCATGATTCTTATCAAACCAGGATGAACCACGATCTAAGAAGCTTTATTTGGAACCACTAATCAGTGGAGAATAACCAGGAAGTTGAATAAATCTCATAGGAGTTGTGAGTAAGAAGATATCCCACTTTCTATCCAGATGATTCCAGATTAGCCTGTTCGGACATATGGCAATATCTTCATGATTCTTATCAAACCAGGATGAACCACGATCTAAGAAGCTTTATTTGGAACCACTAATCAGTGGAGAATAACCAGGAAGTTGAATAAATCTCATAGGAGTTGTGAGTAAGAAGATATCCCACTTTCTATCCAGATGATTCCAGATTAGCCTGTTCGGACATATGGCAATATCTTCATGATTCTTATCAAACCAGGATGAACCACGATCTAAGAAGCTTTATTTGGAACCACTAATCAGTGGAGAATAACCAGGAAGTTGAATAAATCTCATAGGAGTTGTGAGTAAGAAGATATCCCACTTTCTATCCAGATGATTCCAGATTAGCCTGTTCGGACATATGGCAATATCTTCATGATTCTTATCAAACCAGGATGAACCACGATCTAAGAAGCTTTATTTGGAACCACTAATCAGTGGAGAATAACCAGGAAGTTGAATAAATCTCATAGGAGTTGTGAGTAAGAAGATATCCCACTTTCTATCCAGATGATTCCAGATTAGCCTGTTCGGACATATGGCAATATCTTCATGATTCTTATCAAACCAGGATGAACCACGATCTAAGAAGCTTTATTTGGAACCACTAATCAGTGGAGAATAACCAGGAAGTTGAATAAATCTCATAGGAGTTGTGAGTAAGAAGATATCCCACTTTCTATCCAGATGATTCCAGATTAGCCTGTTCGGACATATGGCAATATCTTCATGATTCTTATCAAACCAGGATGAACCACGATCTAAGAAGCTTTATTTGGAACCACTAATCAGTGGAGAATAACCAGGAAGTTGAATAAATCTCATAGGAGTTGTGAGTAAGAAGATATCCCACTTTCTATCCAGATGATTCCAGATTAGCCTGTTCGGACATATGCCATTATCTTCATGATTCTTATCAAACCAGGATGAACCACGATCTAAGAAGCTTTATTTGGAACCACTAATCAGTGGAGAATAACCAGGAAGTTGAATAAATCTCATAGGAGTTGTGAGTAAGAAGATATCCCACTTTCTATCCAGATGATTCCAGATTAGCCTGTTCGGACATATGGCAATATCTTCATGATTCTTATCAAACCAGGATGAACCACGATCTAAGAAGCTTTATTTGGAACCACTAATCAGTGGAGAATAACCAGGAAGTTGAATAAATCTCATAGGAGTTGTGAGTAAGAAGATATCCCACTTTCTATCCAGATGATTCCAGATTAGCCTGTTCGGACATATGGCAATATCTTCATGATTCTTATCAAACCAGGATGAACCACGATCTAAGAAGCTTTATTTGGAACCACTAATCAGTGGAGAATAACCAGGAAGTTGAATAAATCTCATAGGAGTTGTGAGTAAGAAGATATCCCACTTTCTATCCAGATGATTCCAGATTAGCCTGTTCGGACATATGGCAATATCTTCATGATTCTTATCAAACCAGGATGAACCACGATCTAAGAAGCTTTATTTGGAACCACTAATCAGTGGAGAATAACCAGGAAGTTGAATAAATCTCATAGGAGTTGTGAGTAAGAAGATATCCCACTTTCTATCCAGATGATTCCAGATTAGCCTGTTCGGACATATGGCAATATCTTCATGATTCTTATCAAACCAGGATGAACCACGATCTAAGAAGCTTTATTTGGAACCACTAATCAGTGGAGAATAACCAGGAAGTTGAATAAATCTCATAGGAGTTGTGAGTAAGAAGATATCCCACTTTCTATCCAGATGATTCCAGATTAGCCTGTTCGGACATATGGCAATATCTTCATGATTCTTATCAAACCAGGATGAACCACGATCTAAGAAGCTTTATTTGGAACCACTAATCAGTGGAGAATAACCAGGAAGTTGAATAAATCTCATAGGAGTTGTGAGTAAGAAGATATCCCACTTTCTATCCAGATGATTCCAGATTAGCCTGTTCGGACATATGGCAATATCTTCATGATTCTTATCAAACCAGGATGAACCACGATCTAAGAAGCTTTATTTGGAACCACTAATCAGTGGAGAATAACCAGGAAGTTGAATAAATCTCATAGGAGTTGTGAGTAAGAAGATATCCCACTTTCTATCCAGATGATTCCAGATTAGCCTGTTCGGACATATGGCAATATCTTCATGATTCTTATCAAACCAGGATGAACCACGATCTAAGAAGCTTTATTTGGAACCACTAATCAGTGGAGAATAACCAGGAAGTTGAATAAATCTCATAGAGTTGTGAGTAAGAAGATATCCCACTTTCTATCCAGATGATTCCAGATTAGCCTGTTCGGACATATGGCATTATCTTCATGATTCTTATCAAACCAGGATGAACCACGATCTAAGAAGCTTTATTTGGAACCACTAATCAGTGGAGAATAACCAGGAAGTTGAATAAATCTCATAGGAGTTGTGAGTAAGAAGATATCCCACTTTCTATCCAGATGATTCCAGATTAGCCTGTTCGGACATATGGCAATATCTTCATGATTCTTATCAAACCAGGATGAACCACGATCTAAGAAGCTTTATTTGGAACCACTAATCAGTGGAGAATAACCAGGAAGTTGAATAAATCTCATAGGAGTTGTGAGTAAGAAGATATCCCACTTTCTATCCAGATGATTCCAGATTAGCCTGTTCGGACATATGGCAATATCTTCATGATTCTTATCAAACCAGGATGAACCACGATATAAGAAGCTTTATTGGAACCACTAATCAGTGGAGAATAACCAGGAAGTTGAATAAATCTCACAGGAGTTGTGAGTAAGAAGATATCCCACTTTATATCCAGATGATTCCAGATTAGCCTGTTCGGACATATGGCAATTGAGAGAATTTGAGAATAAATGATAGTAGTAGTATGATGGAACTAAGCCCCTGGTTCAGTATGAAACCAGAGAGAGTGGTTGATGAGCAATTGAGTGTAGTGAGAAAGTGGAGAGAGTATAAAGAGTTTGAGAGAGTTTCTGAGTATGCTGGAGTATCAGGGAGTAAAGGAGGTCGTGAGTTGCAAGAGAATAGAGAGAATAGTAACCAGAGTATGGGAAGAAAGAGTTTTACTCTCCTTAGTTCAATCTGTGATACATGAGGGCTTAATATAGCCAATACAAGAACTTGCAACAGCATTAAACAATGAATAAACAAGGGAAACATAAAATATAATATTGCTGGAGGAAATGAGGATCAGAGCAGGCTGGTGTAGTGCAGACTGGCGTGATCAGAAGAGCAGATAGTGACAGGTCCTAACAGCACACTTTCTTAAGAGAGACATGTGACTTTTAACCTCTTTTAATCCCAACTTGCTCCAGCTCTCTCAAACGGTCTGATACACCATTTGAACTTCAAATCTGCTTCATAAGATCAAGTTGGACGAGTTCCCATTTTGCCTTGCCTTCCAAGTCACTCTAGGTTAAGTTTGATGACTTGAAACCCAAGACTGTACGGATTACCTTGTGTAGCAAGGTTGTACAGACCAGACTTATTATTTCAAGTATCTCTTCCTTTCTTTGTCTTCTTTATTTCTCAATCAATAGATCACGCTCCTTCTTCCTTCTTCATTCCAACACTCCCCCTCAAGCTTGACCTTAGGAGATCTTTGGACAAGCTTGGAACTATGAAGAAGCTCCCTCATTAAAACCTTGCAAGGAAAACCCAGTGGGACAAAACCTTGCAAGGAAAAAGAGTAGAGTTCTCCACAGCCTAGGGATTGGCCAGTGAGCTCTTGTGCCTTAGAACCAGTGTGGTTGGACACAAGCAGCTCTGGATCACGGCCTAAACAAGTGCAGCAACACCAATGAGATGTTGCACACACCACATGACTCAGCTTCACTTCTTATGGAGCCGGTTTGGGACTCCCCCTCTCAATCAGCTTCAAGGCTTCTTCTTAGAAAGGTAGGAGGCAACCAGGACTTCTTCAACCACCAGTGAGGCTGATCAATACTTCAAACTAGGCTTGCCCTCTTCATAGACCCCGGTTTGGGTCTCCCCCTCTCAATGGACTTTTCAGCCACCTTAGAAAAGCTAGGAGATGACCAGGAACACTTGAAGGAGGCACTACACAATGGTACCTGATACATTATCCCACAGGTGCATCAGTTCTTAAGGAAAGCATCCAATCACATCAAGCTCAATAACATTTTAAGTGTAAGAACAATCATAAATGTATTGAGATGAGTTTAAGGTGCTTCCCTTTCATCAGTATGGTGGGGAGTGAACTCCACTTGGGTCCCCACTTGGTAACGACACAATCCGGATCATGGAAGTCCAATCTCATGCTTAGACCTGAGAATAGGAAGGACTAAGCTCGCATGGATGACATAAGTTCTCTAGATGGCTTCTTTGATCCGGTTGATAATGAGTAATGCACATGTGGACTCCACTACTTGCAAAATCCACTTTTGATCTAATGAGGCACTACTCGGATCATGGAAGCTCAGTCTTCATGCTTGGTATTGAGAACAGATAAAGGGCCAAGCTTGCATTGGTACAATGAGTTCCTTTGAGTCTTCTTTGATCCGGCACACCTTGTCTTCTTACTCAGATCAGGCGCCACCTGCTTCACCATCAGAACACCTTTGAGCTTCTTTATATGACATGAGCTGGTCTCCCCCTTTCTTCTGGCTTCTTGCCTCCATTTAGGGTTTGAGATCCAGTCTCTGTCTCTGCTCATGAGCTCAATAGGTACCTGATTCAATAATATACAATGCATGTATCAATTCTCAAGGGGAAAACCTATTCAAACATAAGAATCATAATAGTTTTAGGTACTTCCCTTGCATCAGTTTGTAGAATGTTGTTGAGGAGTGCTGAGCACTTGAATCCTCCACGCCATTTCTTCTCTCAACCAGCCTTGCATTTTTCTCTTGAATTTTAATCATGTAGGGGGACTTTGCAACTCCATGATCTGCCACCATCATGTGATTGCTCAGCCAAGAATGTCCCTGATTGAATAATTCTTATATCCTTGCATCTGGCTGGTGAGCACATTGAGGAGTGACAGCTTCTTTATACTGATCACTTAAGCCCTCTTTTAAATCGCCCAACTCTTGCTGGCCTTCTATGAGGAAATGAGACACTGAACACTGAAAGCTTCATGGATCTTCTGGTAGCTCACTGATATTTCCCCTCCTCAAGCTTGACTGAGTATAGTGACAAGCTTGAACTTGAGCTCCAGTGAGCTTTGAAACTGGGAGCACAACAATACCAACATCTGCGCTTAAGCCAACCAATTCACCATACTCCAGGAGCACAACAATACCAACATCTGCGCTTAAGCCAACTGGATCACCATCTGCCTTCAGCTCCAATGTCTTTGGACCAACAGTCTCCTCATGACTTAGTGATGGCCCTCCTTGTGAGTCTCTTGAACCAGGAGCACAACAACTCCAACGCCTGCGCTTAAGCCAACCGGTTCTCCTCACAAGCTGTCTCTCCATGGTCAGGAATATACACCAAGTGTAGGCTCTGAACAACATGGGCCTTTTTCTCCATGATCAGGAATATGCATCTTGTGCAGGCTCTGATCAACATGGGTATCTCTTTTCCTGTTGCTGCTTCTGGTCTGATAGCCACAACTCTATGTCCTACACACCATTACAACTCAGATAGAGATCAGTAACAACAGCATGGGACCAGATCATTGAATAAAATCATGATTGGTCACCACTGCTTCAAAACAGATGCAAAACAGCTTATCACCTCATGTGACAGCTTTTAGAAACTATATGAATGCATCATGCACAATATTTATGCCTCTTTAACACAAATCTAGGAACACTCCTAGACACTTATCAATGCATCATGAAAGATAAAGACAATGAAAGGATTCACAAAACATTTCAATATCATGGATGCAATGACAACCTAGGCAGGCACTTCTAGGAACAAAAAAACACAGACCCATAGGTCTCTAAATAAACCAGACACATTACACAAGCTTTTATTCAGGTTTAGGAGGTTTAACTTACAGCCAAGGAACCTGGGCTGGTTCCTTGAACCTCCATATACACACTACTCATCTGAGCTTGGCGGATTTGAGTTTTGGATTCATTACCAAACTCCTTCTCCTTGTGTGCTTATCCCTGTTTGTAAAGCTCATCCTTGGATCCCCTCCTGTCCTCCTGGTCTTCTTAGTTCTATTGAGCACCATCATCAGATTCTAGGTTGGTTTGAACAGCCTTTGAACATTCCTTGAAGTATGGCTGACTTTGAGTGCTTTTAAGAGCATGAGATGAAATGGCTTCTCAATATTTCTTCTTGCTGATTTGACTTAACCATACACGACCAGAGGATCAGATAGGAACCCTGAGAATGAATGAGAGGACTGTGGCTTTGGTTGACTCCATATTGGAGTAAATTTGAGCACATCAGTTTGATCAGTCTTCAAAGGTGTGAGACATGAGCTTTTGCTTGTTGTGAGGAAGAGAAATCACCAGGCATTGAGTAACCTGTTAATTCAACTAAGGAAAACATCAGTAGACACACAAGAGATCAGAACATGGGTTTCACCAAGTCTGATCTCTAGAAACAATTTAATTACAAATCACAGCACAGATTCTAACAACAAGTCTAAGCAATCTTTTAAGAAAATAGCAACCAATTACAAGACAATTTTTTTTTCAGAAACAAGGACTAGAACAGAACCAACTACCTAGTCTCTAAACAATTTAAGACAAACAGATTTCTAGCAGATTTTTAAAATAACAACCTAGAAAAAAATAGAGTTTAGACAATACTAAGACTCTTAACAAAAACCTAAGACAGAAACATACTTAGACAATTTGACAGACTTTCCATGAACAGAAACTAGACAAGAACAACAAGCTAGTTTCTAAACATCCTAAGACAACAGAATACACACAACTAGGACAAACAATGCTCTTATTAGAGTAGGAGATTTTGCTTACTCTCAAGAAACCTGAGCTGGTTTCTTGAACCTCCAGCCCATTGGGGGCTTACTGAGAGCACATTGGTTTCAGGTGTTGATTGAATATCCAACACCTATCCATGGTGTGTCCTTCCTTCATGGCAGGTACACACTTCAAACCCCTCCTGTCTTCTTGCTGGTCGTGGGTTATGGGGATCAAAGAGTGAGCTTCAGCTTTGTTGGCCAGAGAATGATTTAAACAGCCTAGCTTTGAAACTTCTTCAGTGACCTTGTTCCATAAATAGTTTTCTTCATGGAGTTTCTGCAGCAATTTGGACCAGAGGAGGTGGTTTTGTTTCTTCTTTGGACTCTTGGTAGTCTCTAGGGTCGCCATTTCTTTTGGAATCTCCATCTTTGAGAGTTGTGGACCAGTGGAAAATAGAGTGTTCCTACTGGTTTTGCAAGAGACTGGATTTGAAATCTGGACTTTGATGAAGCTTGCTGAACTGAGCTAAGACTTTCTTGAGTTCCAGAGACTGAGATACTCCTTTATCTTGAGTTCTGGTGAGGTTTTTCCCTCCTGGAAAACCTTTGGACCAGAGGATAAAAGGATGTAACCAATTGGTTTGAAACAGATTTTAAAGAGATGTTTTGGACAGAGATGATTTGCGGAAGTAGAAAGGTTCTCAAGAGCTTATTGCTCTGATACCATGAGAGAATTTGAGAATAAATGATAGTAGTAGTATGATGGAACTAAGCCCCTGGTTCAGTATGAAACCAGAGAGAGTGATTGATGAGCAATTGAGTGTAGTGAGAAAGTGGAGAGAGTATAAAGAGTTTGAGAGAGTTTCTGAGTATGCTGGAGTATCAGGGAGTAAAGGAGGTCGTGAGTTGCAAGAGAATAGAGAGAATAGTAACCAGAGTATGGGAAGAAAGAGTTTTACTCTCCTTAGTTCAATCTGTGATACATGAGGGCTTAATATAGCCAATACAAGAACTTGCAACAGCATTAAACAATGAATAAACAAGGGAAACATAAAATATAATATTGCTGGAGGAAATGAGGATCAGAGCAGGCTGGTGTAGTGCAGACTGGCGTGATCAGAAGAGCAGATAGTGACAGGTCCTAACAGCACACTTTCTTAAGAGAGACATGTGACTTTTAACCTCTTTTAATCCCAACTTGCTCCAGCTCTCTCAAACGGTCTGATACACCATTTGAACTTCAAATCTGCTTCATAAGATCAAGTTGGACGAGTTCCCATTTTGCCTTGCCTTCCAAGTCACTCTAGGTTAAGTTTGATGACTTGAAACCCAAGACTGTACGGATTACCTTGTGTAGAAGGTTGTACAGACCAGACTTATTATTTCAAGTATCTCTTCCTTTCTTTGTCTTCTTTATTTCTCAATCAATAGATCACGCTCCTTCTTCCTTCTTCATTCCAACAGCAATATCTTCATGATTCTTATCAAACCAGGATGAACCACGATCTAAGAAGATTTATTTGGAACCACTAATCAGTGGAGAATAACCAGGAAGTTGAATAAATCTCATAGGAGTTGTGAGTAAGAAGATATCCCACTTTCTATCCAGATGATTCCAGATTAGCCTGTTCGGACATATGGCAATTATCATTGATTCTTATCAAACCAGGATGAACCACGATCTAAGAAGCTTTATTTGGAACCACTAATCAGTGGAGAATAACCAGGAAGTTGAATAAATCTCATAGGAGTTGTGAGTAAGAAGATATCCCACTTTCTATCCAGATGATTCCAGATTAGCCTGTTCGGACATATGGCAATATCTTCATGATTCTTATCAAACCAGGATGAACCACGATCTAAGAAGCTTTATTTGGAACCACTAATCAGTGGAGAATAACCAGGAAGTTGAATAAATCTCATAGGAGTTGTGAGTAAGAAGATATCCCACTTTCTATCCAGATGATTCCAGATTAGCCTGTTCGGACATATGGCAATATCTTCATGATTCTTATCAAACCAGGATGAACCACGATCTAAGAAGCTTTATTTGGAACCACTAATCAGTGGAGAATAACCAGGAAGTTGAATAAATCTCATAGGAGTTGTGAGTAAGAAGATATCCCACTTTCTATCCAGATGATTCCAGATTAGCCTGTTCGGACATATGGCAATATCTTCATGATTCTTATCAAACCAGGATGAACCACGATCTAAGAAGCTTTATTTGGAACCACTAATCAGTGGAGAATAACCAGGAAGTTGAATAAATCTCATAGGAGTTGTGAGTAAGAAGATATCCCACTTTCTATCCAGATGATTCCAGATTAGCCTGTTCGGACATATGGCAATATCTTCATGATTCTTATCAAACCAGGATGAACCACGATCTAAGAAGCTTTATTTGGAACCACTAATCAGTGGAGAATAACCAGGAAGTTGAATAAATCTCATAGGAGTTGTGAGTAAGAAGATATCCCACTTTCTATCCAGATGATTCCAGATTAGCCTGTTCGGACATATGGCAATATCTTCATGATTCTTATCAAACCAGGATGAACCACGATCTAAGAAGCTTTATTTGGAACCACTAATCAGTGGAGAATAACCAGGAAGTTGAATAAATCTCATAGGAGTTGTGAGTAAGAAGATATCCCACTTTCTATCCAGATGATTCCAGATTAGCCTGTTCGGACATATGGCAATATCTTCATGATTCTTATCAAACCAGGATGAACCACGATCTAAGAAGCTTTATTTGGAACCACTAATCAGTGGAGAATAACCAGGAAGTTGAATATCTCATAGGAGTTGTGAGTAAGAAGATATCCCACTTCTATCCAGATGATTCCAGATTAGCCTGTTCGGACATATGGCAATATCTTCATGATTCTTATCAAACCAGGATGAACCACGATCTAAGAAGCTTTATTTGGAACCACTAATCAGTGGAGAATAACCAGGAAGTTGAATAAATCTCATAGGAGTTGTGAGTAAGAAGATATCCCACTTTCTATCCAGATGATTCCAGATTAGCCTGTTCGGACATATGGCAATATCTTCATGATTCTTATCAAACCAGGATGAACCACGATCTAAGAAGCTTTATTTGGAACCACTAATCAGTGGAGAATAACCAGGAAGTTGAATAAATCTCATAGGAGTTGTGAGTAAGAAGATATCCCACTTTCTATCCAGATGATTCCAGATTAGCCTGTTCGGACATATGGCAATATCTTCATGATTCTTATCAAACCAGGATGAACCACGATCTAAGAAGCTTTATTTGGAACCACTAATCAGTGGAGAATAACCAGGAAGTTGAATAAATCTCATAGGAGTTGTGAGTAAGAAGATATCCCACTTTCTATCCAGATGATTCCAGATTAGCCTGTTCGGACATATGCCAATATCTTCATGATTCTTATCAAACCAGGATGAAACCACGATCTAAGAAGCTTTATTTGGAACCACTAATCAGTGGAGAATAACCAGGAAGTTGAATAAATCTCATAGGAGTTGTGAGTAAGAAGATATCCCACTTTCTATCCAGATGATTCCAGATTAGCCTGTTCGGACATATGCCAATATCTTCATGATTCTTATCAAACAGGATGAACCAGATATAAGAAGCTTTATTGGAACCACTAATCAGTGGAGAATAACCAGGAAGTTGAATAAATCTCATAGGAGTTTGTGAGTAAGAAGATTCCCACTTTCTATCCAGATGATTCCAGATTAGCCTGTTCGGACATATGGCAATATCTTCATGATTCTTATCAAACCAGGATGAACCACGATCTAAGAAGCTTTATTTGGAACCACTAATCAGTGGAGAATAACCAGGAAGTTGAATAAATCTCATAGTGTTGTGAGTAAGAAGATATCCCACTTTCTATCCAGATGATTCCAGATTAGCCTGTTCGGACATATGGCAATATCTTCATGATTCTTATCCAAACCAGGATGAACCACGATCTAAGAAGCTTTATTTGGAACCACTAATCAGTGGAGAATAACCAGGAAGTTGAATAAATCTCATAGGAGTTGTGAGTAAGAAGATATCCCACTTTCTATCCAGATGATTCCAGATTAGCCTGTTCGGACATATGACAATATCTTCATGATTCTTATCAAACCAGGATGAACCACGATCTAAGAAGCTTTATTTGGAACCACTAATCAGTGGAGAATAACCAGGAAGTTGAATAAATCTCATAGGAGTTGTGAGTAAGAAGATATCCCACTTTCTATCCAGATGATTCCAGATTAGCCTGTTCGGACATATGGCAATATCTTCATGATTCTTATCAAACCAGGATGAACCACGATCTAAGAAGCTTTATTTGGAACCACTAATCAGTGGAGAATAACCAGGAAGTTGAATAAATCTCATAGGAGTTGTGAGTAAGAAGATATCCCACTTTCTATCCAGATGATTCCAGATTAGCCTGTTCGGACATATGGCAATATCTTCATGATTCTTATCAAACCAGGATGAACCACGATCTAAGAAGCTTTATTTGGAACCACTAATCAGTGGAGAATAACCAGGAAGTTGAATAAATCTCATAAGTGTTGTGAGCAAGAAGATATCCCACCTTCTATCCAGATGATTCCAGATTAGCCTGTTCGGACATATGGCAATATCTTCATGATTTTTATCAAACCAGGATGAACCACGATCTAAGTGAGATTTTTATAAGATGATACTGGTTCGTTTGTAAAAGAACTCCAATGGAGCAAAAGAAGAGATTGTGTTGGCGATTGAGAGAGACAAGATTTGGAGTTTGTTTAGGTGTGAGGTTAAGTGTATAAGTGTCTAAGAGTTTGAGTAACCAAGTATAGAGTATGAAAGAACCAGAGACTAAGTTTATGAAGAAGAAAGGGGATTCCCCCACATTCAGCTTATCTTGTTACAATCGCAAGCCTTTAGCTTATATACACAAGGTTTTACACTTAAACCCTAAGCTAAAGATAAGTAATGGACAGTGGAGATCATATGATTTGAATTAATGGATGAGATGTGGTCTTGAGCTAGCTGGCGAGATTGACTTAAAGAAGAGGCTGTGATTGCTTCATTTTGAATGAAGGGAGGAGATTGGTCTTTGCTGTAAAGGTAAAGTGCCTTTACCTTTCCAGCTTGCACACAGCATCTCTTATCCTCTTGTGGCATATTCCCTTTGCTGATTTAAACACTCCAACGGTCACAATGTTTAAACCTCAGCGCCCACACATTGCACTCCATTCTTCTCTTGCTTGCTTCTCAAGCTTGCGCCCTCACTTTGCACTCAACTTCATTTTTCTTTTTCTTGCTTGCTTCTCAAGCTTGCTCCCTTACTTTGCACATTTTGATAATGTGCCCACACTTTGCACAATCTGATCTTGTGCAACTCCTTATCATGATAATGTTTGTGCCCACACTTTGCACATAACATTATCATGATAATTCTTTAAAACCCAGCTACGCCCTGACTTTGCACATTCTGATAATGTGCCCTCATTTTGCACAGACTTTGCACAGACCTCAAATGCCTTCAACATCTTGAGTCTTGCTTCAGATAATGTGCCCACACTTTGCACATTCTGATAATGTACAAAGTGTTGTGCCCAGACTTTGCACATGTTCCCATCTCCATCTCTATCTCTTTAAACCACTCCATCTGATCTCTATAAGTCTTTCCTAGACTTCACTTCCACTGATAAATGCTTTAGACTTCTTCTAAAGCTCAACTGAACTCTTCCGGAGATAACCTGAAGCTTGCCCTATTTATGCACAAGCTTCTTTTCTTCTCTTCAGTTCAACACTCCCCCTCAAGCTTAACTCTAAGATCCTGAGTTAAGCTTGGAACCCTGAAGAGCTTCCTCATTAAAAACCTCACCAAGGAAAACCCAGTGGGACAAAACCTTGATGAGGGAAAAAGAGTAAAGTCTCCAAGGCCCGGGGATTGGCCAGTGATTCTTTGTACCTTACCATCAATGTAAGGGATCCAAAGAATCACTTGGATCATGGCCTCATGTGATGGACAAGGTTCGTTCATCACTCTCCTTGCTCCACCACCAACACTTCTTGTATCTCATCTTTGGACAGACCTTGTTGCTCCCCCTTTCTCACAACCTTCTTGTTGTGATCAAGTGCTAGCTTCTTCTGATCTTCCTTGATAGATACATACCGAGCCTTGGTTGCTTCTTCTCCTTGAGTCACCACCATGTTACTGAAACCATATGAGAATGCTTCAGCTGTTGTACCAAGCACCTCACTCTAGAAGCCGCCTTGGAGATTGCTTCACCCATTCTTCATCTTGCTTCATAACTGATCTGCTCCTCTTCTTGAATAACCACCAAGTACTCTCCTTGATCAGATCATGTCTCAACACTCCCCCTCAAGCTTGACCATGTGGAACAAGTCAAGCTTGGAAGGAACATCTTACATGATCTGCATCACACTCCATTGCAACACTTTGAACTCGCCATCTTTGTTTGGATTGCTTGTGGAAGCTTCACCTCATCAGTCACCTCAACACTAGAAGCCGCACTGATTGAGTCTCATCTTCCCACTGCCAAGAACTCTCTGAAAGCTCTCTTGTCTAGACACGCCACTGCCTAAACCCAAATGGCTCCTTCTTCAGTAGCTTGCAATGGCTCCTCTTGAACCGCTTGATAGCTCACTTAACTCCCCTCCTCAAGCTTGGATTGTATTTGGGATCCAAGCTTGCAAGTGAGCTTTTGTGACACTTCAAACCACCAGTGGCGCATCACCACTCTTCACCATTAAACCCCAATGGCATCACCTTCTGTTTCTTCCAACCCGGATGGATAGTGAACCTGGTACACTCCTTGTGAAACCTGAAACATCACTAAACTCCAGCAAAGATCAGAACCACATTTGAGATCAAGCCTTGACTAATCATCAAGCTTGATCCCCACAATGTCTCAAGCTTTGCACAAGATTGAACCAAGCATTAGCTTGTTCACATCTTTTGCAAGCTACTCTAAGCACAAGCACAATCTACACAGATTCAATGCAAGCTACTTAGCTATGACTAAAGCTCCTTTACTTAGCAATTTAGATATGAGTCTAATGCTTCAGTACAAGGCAGCTTTCAAGTCCCAATGCACAAGCTTTCTACGGCTTCATTTCATGATGCAATGCATCAATATATGAACCGGTGCTTTGCATAACAACCACACACCATGCAACAGCCTTAAACGATTCTATCTTCATGAATGCATGCTGGATAAGACTTTAATCTAACATCCTAACAATACACAACACTTAAGAATCAGGCTAAGCACTTTTAAACAACTCTCAACAATTTTAAAAACAATTCTCAATGCTCAAAACACAACTCAAATAGCAACAGGGACAGATTCTAAATGCAACAACACTTAACAATCTTTTTCAACAGTCCTCAGGCTTTGAATCAACACCACAACACAACCAGATATCAAATAGCATTGATAACAAGATGGCTTCATGAATCGCTTACCAAAGGAACCAGGTTGGTTCCTTTAACACTCATGATGAACCGGCCATGACTCTTGTGGACTTTTGAAGCTTGGATCGTCACCCATCTCCTTCTCCTTCAGTTCATGGCCACCATCTTGCTTCTTTTAACTCAAAGACCCCTCCTTTCTTCATGCTTCTAACTCGCCACTCCATCTTCAAGGAAAGCTACCACCTTTCTTCTTGAGATGAACTCGCCACTTCATTTCCAAGAGAAAGCTTTCACCTTTCTCCTTGGATATGAGAAGAACAACACGCTTGGATAAAGCTCCCAAGCTTTGGTTGATCAGACCACTTCTTGTTCTTGTATCCAAGTGTTTCATGTCTTCATGGGCGCCTTGAGATGGTGAGAACGGTGCAGCTAGCTTCTGGACACCAAGGATGAACACATCTTCCACTTGAGATGTTGAACAGCCGCATGACTCCATGGCTTCTGCTTGCTTCAAACAACATGAGAGGAGAGTCTTGAGGGATGCGGAAGCTTTGAACCAGATTCAAGAGAACCTGGCTCTGATACCATGAGATTTTTATAAGATGATACTGGTTCGTTTGTAAAAGAACTCCAATGGAGCAAAAGAAGAGATTGTGTTGGCGATTGAGAGAGACAAGATTTGGAGTTTGTTTAGGTGTGAGGTTAAGTGTATAAGTGTCTAAGAGTTTGAGTAACCAAGTATAGAGTATGAAAGAACCAGAGACTAAGTTTATGAAGAAGAAAGGGGATTCCCCCACATTCAGCTTATCTTGTTACAATCGCAAGCCTTTAGCTTATATACACAAGGTTTTACACTTAAACCCTAAGCTAAAGATAAGTAATGGACAGTGGAGATCATATGATTTGAATTAATGGATGAGATGTGGTCTTGAGCTAGCTGGCGAGATTGACTTAAAGAAGAGGCTGTGATTGCTTCATTTTGAATGAAGGGAGGAGATTGGTCTTTGCTGTAAAGGTAAAGTGCCTTTACCTTTCCAGCTTGCACACAGCATCTCTTATCCTCTTGTGGCATATTCCCTTTGCTGATTTAAACACTCCAACGGTCACAATGTTTAAACCTCAGCGCCCACACATTGCACTCCATTCTTCTCTTGCTTGCTTCTCAAGCTTGCGCCCTCAATTTGCACTCAACTTCATTTTTCTTTTTCTTGCTTGCTTCTCAAGCTTGCTCCCTTACTTTGCACATTTTGATAATGTGCCCACACTTTGCACAATCTGATCTTGTGCAACTCCTTATCATGATAATGTTTGTGCCCACACTTTGCACATAACATTATCATGATAATTCTTTAAAACCCAGCTACGCCCTGACTTTGCACATTCTGATAATGTGCCCTCATTTTGCACAGACTTTGCACAGACCTCAAATGCCTTCAACATCTTGAGTCTTGCTTCAGATAATGTGCCCACACTTTGCACATTCTGATAATGTACAAAGTGTTGTGCCCAGACTTTGCACATGTTCCCATCTCCATCTCTATCTCTTTAAACCACTCCATCTGATCTCTATAAGTCTTTCCTAGACTTCACTTCCACTGATAAATGCTTTAGACTTCTTCTAAAGCTCAACTGAACTCTTCCGGAGATAACCTGAAGCTTGCCCTATTTATGCACAAGCTTCTTTTCTTCTCTTCAGTTCAACATTCTCCACTGATTATTGGTTCCAAATAAAGCTTCTTAGATCGTGGTTCATCCTGGTTTGATAAGAATCATGAAGATAAT
>NW_026617101.1:0-19290 GCF_000801105.2 Raphanus sativus | reverse complement strand
TTTTAGGCGTCAAAGAATCTAGATATAGCTAGAAAGCTTAGGACGCTACCATACAATGTTATATTTTATCATACTATAACTCAGTGAGTTCTATAGACTCTTGTCTTATCATACGTTTTGGGTTTGTGCTGGTTGAAACAGTGGATACATCCCAGACTACATCTAAAGCAGGTTTAAACCCCTAACATGTGTCCGGTCAGTATTACTCTACCATCAGTTTAGGTTAGCACACAATCTGAATTGTCCCTAAGAATGAGATTCTATATTGCCTTCTCTATCTTTTCTAGGGTTTGTCTAGCATGCATCTGCTTTGCTAAGCTGCTTAGGTCCAATATTGTTTGAGCAAAACATGTTTTGTAAATTAGAAATTTTTTTATCATCTTCATTCATTCCTTAACAGCAATAATAGTAATTTCATTTTTCAGGTAGTGCCGTATACAATCAGTGCATATAATAGAAAAAAATTAGACGAATAAAAAAAAACAATGAAACACAATAGATTTACACGATCACAAACTCTTGTTTTGACTAAACCACACGCTTCCAATAAGAAAATCTAACCGATATATATCTCTCTTTCAAGTGTAGAAACTCAACTCTTCCCGCATGAGCCTCTCACCGGCGACTGTTTCTCCAACTCCGACGTGAATGGCTCCGGTGCACAATAAGTGAGTAGCACTCACAATGATTGTCATAACTTCAAGAGTTCTCTGCAAAGAAAATAAAATATGTTAACTTCTTTTACTACTCGTTAAAGAAAACATAAACTTGTTCAAAAAGAGATTAAAAAGCTCACTAAATTGGCCTCGGTCCAGCCTATGTTGATCTCCTTGCATGCCAATCTGCAGCAACACCAAACCAAACCAAACCGGTTAAGATTTGGTTTTAAACTAAAGACCGAATCAGGAGACGGTTTTGATTATTCATAAACCGGTGGTGAGAGTTTACTATAATACCCCCATGGCGAGGAGAGTGAGAGACCAGGAGATGAGAGAAGACGCCGCTGCGGAATGGAGATTTGGAGAGTCCCACTCAAGAACGTTCATGATTCCGGTGAGTGACGTCGCCATTCCGACGACGCCGGCGATCAGCGAGAATATTACGAAAAACCAGTCGCCATGTTCCCCACCGGGAAGTATATAGGGAAGATCTTCGCCGGAAGAGACAGCACCGACGCTGCAATAAACAACAAAAAGATGATTTTGATTGATCACAATTCAATCCTCACAAAAACAAAAAAATTGGGATCGTTATGCTTTGTTTGTTAATTACCAGACTCGCGAGCTCTCTCGATGCCGTGATTAACAGCCCCAGGAAGCGATGATGGTGACGACAAAATAGAGACCAAGGTTCAGCAACAGAAGCATGAAAGCTGCCGACTTTGATCCTCCTGAAGCCATTATTGATTCTCTCGAGTTTTCCCGACAAGAAATTAAAAGACTTTGTAAGAAAACCTGACAATATATCCTTGTCTATGTTCTCTGTCTTGGGGGTAAACACAAGATCTCCGCATGTCTGTGTTATAGTATATTTAATAGGAATAAAACTTTCTTCAGCTGCAAGCAATGTTTTAAATTCCTTACTTCGGTCTTTCCCTTTGGCCAACGAATCAAAGCCCCCCCAAACCTTATTTTGCTGTCTTCTTCACAAAGGAAAAAAAAGAAGAAAAGAATACTAGAAAATGACAAAAAACATAAACCCTTTTCCCGGAAAAAGACTGTCAGAATGAAACTTTTCCCGGAAAATTCTGTCAGGCTGAAACGTTTCCGGGGAAACTGATGAGGTTTACTTCTAAGTTCTAACCAATAACTTATGCACATTTTCGTTGTCGTTTTGACTCTATAAACCCACATGTTCTTATCCATGGGTCGTCTTTGACGTTCTTCCATTGTCAACTTGTCAAGTGGATACACAAAAACATTAATTAAATCAACGGTGGCCCAATAAGACCCAAGAAATGTGAATTAGGAAATAGAGTGAATTCACATTTATGTTTCTTCCAATTCTTTTCGTGCACATCATAATGATTTTGAATTAGTATATATTAGTAACTGCTAACCTTCATCAAAAACCTCATTTAATCATATATTCACCACTTTCCTTCATCCTCTTCCTCTCTCTTTTTCCTTTCCTTCACGTCTCCACCGACGTCACCGATCTACTATTCATCTCCATCCCCCCCCCCGGAGACTCTCGCCGATTATCATCCTCCGGAAGCTCAATTGAAGATCTCTTCCGTTTTCAAACCGACCCTCATTGATGAACAACACAGCTAGGGTTTGCGGCGAGGTCTCCAAATCTCCGCCGAAGCCTCTCGCCTCGCCGCCGCTCACGTCGTCAACCTCCGTCACGGAAACCGTCGACGGCTTCCACGAGTTCAAGATCAGCGGCTACTCTCTCACCAAAGGCGTCGGAGTCGGCAAATACGTCGCCTCCGATACGTTCTCCGTCGGCGGTCACTCCTGGGCCGTCTACTTCTACCCCGACGGGAAGAGTCCCGAGGATAACTCTTCCTACGTCTCTCTGTTCATCGCCCTCGCGAGCGAGGGGGGCCGATGTGAGGGCTTTGTTCGAGCTCACGCTCGTTGATCAGAGCGGGACGGGAAGCATAAGGTTCATAGCCATTTCGGGAGAGCGCTCGAGAGCGGACCTTATACTCTCAAGTGTCGCGGAAGCATGTGGTGAGTCACTTCTCTTATCTCTCTAGTGAGAAAGGTTCAAGCTTGCAATAAAAAAACACATTTTTTGAGTGGTTTTAGGTCACTTTTGTTGAAATTGTTCTGTGATAGATTGATTAGGGCTATGATGTGTTGTTGTGGTGAGTGATTCTCTTCTCTCTGTTTCCTGGAAAGGTTCAAGCTTTGCAATGAAAGAACACGTTATTGTTTTGAGTGGTTTTCAGGACATTGCTTCTTGATAGATTTGATAGGGTTGTTGTGACGTATCTGTGTCGTTTCAGTTTTAGTAATGTATCTTTGTTTTGGTTTCAGGGGATACAAGAGGTTTTTCAGGAGGACTGGTCTAGAGACATCAGACTATCTCAAGGACGATAGTCTCTTGGTCCGGTGCCGTGTTGGTGTGGTGAAGTCTTGCACCGAGGGACCGAGGGAGTGTAATATTCCTGTACCGGTTTCTGACTTGGGCCAACAGCTGGGGAAGCTTTTGGAAAGTGGGAAAGGTTGTGATGTTTACTTTTGATTTCGATGGAGAAACATTCGCTGCGCACAAGCTGGTTCTTGCGACGCGTTCACCTGTTTTTCAGGGCGCAGCTTTTTGGCCCGTTAGGAGACAGGAATACCGACCGTATAGAGATAGATGACGTGGAGGCTCCAATTTTCAAGGTCCGTTTTTTGATTCTCTTTCTGGGGTTTTTACATATGTTACAGTCTTGGAATGTGTAAGTTGATTAGATATCTACAGTCTAGGGGTCTGATAGGAAGAGATAGATTTTCTTGGTTCGTTGCCTTTTTTTTTCCCCCGGGTGAGTGATTGTGGTGTCATACAGGATGTTCTGTTCAAGAATGTACCTTCCGGGATCTTCTCCTGGGGCGCTACTCCTGTTGTCTGAGTTTACTCACCGGGATAAGGTTCTTTCTTTCTGCTTCTCTTGCTTGTTGCATGAATGTCTTTTCCTCATATTCCTATCAGATGATCTGTGTGGTTTAGACTAATGGGCAAATGAATGGACACTTGACTGCCATGATAGGGTTTTGTGATGAATCTATATCTGTTTTCCTTTTTGTCAGGTCCTATAAGTCGCTTCTAGGGGTATTAGTCTTTGCTTTAGGTTTAGATCCTAACTCATGGTAGTTTTATTGTCACTTTATGCTCTGATACAAACTCCTTTTTGTCCCTATTTTGTTTTTTTTTGCTATTGTGCAGGTTTTGCTTCATTTTATCTACTGGGACGAATTGCCTGATATGCAAGAGTTAATAGGCACAGATTCTAAATCGGCTTCTACTCTTGTGGCTCAGCATCTGCTTGCAGCGGCAGACCGTTATGCTCTTGAGCGGCTTAAAGCTATCTGCGAGTCAAAGCTTTGTGAAGGAATCACCATAAACACGGTTGCAACCACCTTGGCACTAGCGGAGCAGCACCACTGTTTCCAGCTAAAAGCTGTCTGTCTCAAATTCGTCGCCATGCCTGAGAACTTGAAAGGTAAACAAAAAGTGGATCATTCTTTTTGCTGTGAAATCTGCTCATGTAATGAGGCTTATGTTATTATTCCACTCTTTTTTTCTTTTTATCAGCTGTGATGCAAACAGATGGGGTTTGATTATCTGAAAAGGAGCTGTCCATCTCTACTCACTGAGCTATTGAAGTATTTGGCGAGGCTTAGGGAACACTCTGGAACTGCACCTGGACATCCAAAAGATATATTTGCTGATGGTTGTGATGCCAATGGAAGAAGAGTGAAGCAGCGGTTGCATTGAACAGAATCGTGCATTGTATAATCTCTGTTAAAAGATAATGGCTTATCTGAATCTTTTTCAATGCTTTGTTTTTAAGATCAAAGATCCAATGGAATTTGCTTACTAATCTTGGTGTTTTCTCTCTCTCTCTCTCTCTCATCGATGAGACATTAATTCTTTGAAGGGAATACAGTGAGTGAGACAAACACTGAAATAGAGGTTGCTTAAGAGAACAAAACCATTTTATGAAGACAAAGAACATGGCAGGGATCTTGCTTCTCACCCTTTTTAACATCGGTCAGAACAATCAATCACACAACACCACCGAAGGCACGTGACCACTCAACATCGTTCTATTGGACAATACAATAATCGAGTCCCTCAGAATCAGAGTTTTGTTATTACATTCGCTCACAACATAAAATATAGCAAGATCATTTATTCACAAAAAGAAAATCGGAATGTGATCTCCGGCTACGGGACAGTCCAGGCTGACCAAACTTAACTAGTATAAAACCTGCCATCAAAGAACTAAACCAAAAAACGGTATCAACAACAATTTCATGTTATATCTTAAACGTGTTCAAGAATCAAAATCAAACCGGAACCAGGCTACGAGCTTTTGTCAGAATAATCTTGGAGACCTAACTAAAGCATGGAACTGGAATACACATGTTTATTGAATTCAAAGGAAGCTCTTTTTTTTGGTTTACCTTTCCGTTCATAGCTTCCACGGCCAAACTGTGCATCATCTTTTTGGTAAACCAAACATAGCCATATCCTAGAGACTGCCGAGTCCTTTCGTTCACGATGATTTTTACTGCCAAGAAAACGGTAAGAAAATAAGATCCTGCTGGCTTCTAGACTATTTTTATTTTTAACCAAGCTAACAACCTAACGATATTCTTATTGCTATTCGTGCTACATCTTCAGGTCCGTTCCAAATGTTAGAATGAGAGAATTATAATAGTCTCCTTCTTCAACAATACCATTTCTAGATTCCCTCATTTGTTTCTATATCTAAAGAAGATAAGCCAAACTATTTATTTGTATCAGAGAGGCTGACCATGGCTAACATCTCCAAACTCCGAGAAGACCTTCTTCAAACGACCTTCACTCACTGAATCCGCAAGCCCTAAAGATTATTACATTTGACCTAATTAAAGGATTCAACTTCTTATAACCTAAAGGCATATGATGAACAACAGATTTCGGAAAAAAAGGAAGAATCAAATCAAAAGCACCCTTCACGAAGATCGACGAGATAGAAGTAGAGGGAGAAGAGGATGCTTCTCTGGCTCCATCGTCGTGAAAATCTCCGGCGACGCAGCTGATTGTCCGCGGTTTCCTTCTCGCCGTATGACGACATAACGAAACCAAAGGACATCTGGTGGGAGTTTTCCCCGTCGTCGGGATTGTAAGTTCTCTCCGATTTGGAGATAGTCCGACGAATTGAAGTTTTTCGAACGGAGGACTGTAAAGTCGCGAGTGAGGTAGACTGATGAGAGAGTGCCATCTCCGTCAAAAAGTTCGTCGCCGGCGAGAAAGTTAAGTCTTGAGCTAAATGGCTTTTTCTTCGCTTGTTTAGTTTGGGCCTAACTTTCGGCCCATTAAATAGCTCGTTAGGCCTCTCCATGGTGTTTTGGGATCCTTCCTCCAGTAACGCGGGTAAGGCGCGTGACTTCATTCGCTCGAATTGTCATTTCTCAGTCTACCTCGGATTCGAAACGAATCTGATAACCGCCGCGCACGGTATCTTGTGAAAGCGAACCCGAAGATGTCTCTCTCCATGTCCTCCTCTTCCGGCGCTGCTGCTGCAGCAGCAGCTGCGCGGCGGGTTTCGACACCGAAATCATCGTCTTCTCCGGCGGCCGCTTCGTCTTCCTCGGCCACCACGTCCTGGTTCTCCGGAATCGTTCGCGCCGCGGCGGAGGAGACAAACCCAACCAGACGAAGCTATCGAAAAGCGCATCGGCGACGGGAATCGGAAGCGGGGATCACGGTGGAGGACCCATCAAAGGGAAGAGCCAATTCCGAGGAGTTTTGTTCAAATACGGTCCCAAATCAATTCAGGTTCCCTTTCCGATCGCCTTCGCTTTTGAGTTAGTTAGAACCAAAAGGAGGACGACTTTGTTCATCTCAAGCTTGAATCATGTTAAGATTCATTGGAGCTTTGATGAAACATTTGATGATCAAACAATGATTAAGTCAATGTTTCAACTTATGTGAGATCTCAGTTCCAGGTTTTGCATTTAGTGTGATGATTTTAATTGACCACTTAATAGCAACAGATGATCAAAATTCAGAATGATTATTGCATAAACCTGTAGATTCATGTCTGTGTTTGTTTATGGTTTTTAAAAAAATGGTTACTGGCAGTAACAGCTTGCTTGTCTCATCACTACATGTATCTTCAGGTGGCATTTAAGACCGGAGAATATAAACAACAAGTGATATTTATCGGTGGATTAACCGATGGACTTTTAGCTACTGAGTATGTTGCTTCCTCCCTTTCGCCCCTTTTTATATATTTTTTTTGGTATGGATTGTGTGAAGTGTTTGGTTACTCTTATTACTATATGATGGTGGTTGTTTCCCAATCGAAACTCGTTATTTTTTATTTTCATGTATTTTTGATTGGATGAAACGTTCACACATTTTTCAGTTACTTGGAACCTCTTGCAATTGCTTTGGATAAGGAGAAATGGTCACTTGTTCAACTACTCATGTCTTCTTCCTATTCTGGATTCGGCACTTCCAGTTTGAAACAAGTAAAGAGTCTGTGTTTGTCTGTCATTTGATATGGATTTCATATAATATTAGTAGACTCTGGGGGTAAAGCTATGAGTTCTTTGATTTATTTGTTCCTTTTGATGAAGGATGCACAAGAGATCGATCAACTTATAAGTTATCTCATCAACAAAGAGAACTCTGAAGGCGTTGTTCTACTTGGCCATAGCACTGGCTGCCAGGTGATTGGTTAACCTCCTCCCAACACTTTTGGTCACTGTTGTTCTAAAAGAAAAAAGTTATGACACAGACTTTTTCTTCTCGCGCTTTGAAACAGGACATTGTGTATTATATGGGAACAAATGCTGCATGCTCCCGAGCCGTCCGAGCTGCAATTTTGCAGGTGCCATTTCTAGATTCTTTGACTTGTATTTTTCCGCTCTTCTCTCTTAAAGCTACTCGTTATCATATGTGAAAAAAGACTTGAGCTGAATCTTGTGTAGTGTGCTATATCATTTGTTTTGATCAAATTGCATAATTGCATTGTGGTTACTCAGGCACCGGTCAGCGATAGAGAGTACAAAGCAACGCTTCCTGAAACACCAGCTATGATAGACTTGGCTGCAAATATGATAAAAGAGGGACGAGCAGAGGAGCTAATGCCTAGAGAAGCTGATCCTTGTGCTCCAATCTCTGCGTATAGGTAAGTTAT
Source organism: Raphanus sativus (assembly GCF_000801105.2). Classification (NCBI taxonomy): domain Eukaryota; kingdom Viridiplantae; phylum Streptophyta; class Magnoliopsida; order Brassicales; family Brassicaceae; genus Raphanus; species Raphanus sativus. The sequence continues at coordinate 11,435 of NW_026617101.1, read as the reverse complement.
TTATTTCATTTTACCAATAATCGCAGCCTTGAAGAAAATGAAAAAAGTTGTGTGTTTCAACATGTACAAGATACAAAAAATCAATCTATTTGCTTGCTTCCTGCAGATACCACTCCCTCTGCGCTTACATGGGAGACGACGATATGTTTAGTTCTGACCTAAGTGATGATCAGTTGAAAAACTAGACTTGGTCATATGGCTAACACACCTTGTCAGGTAGAAACTAAAAACTAAACATCACGATCACTTCCAGTCCCAGTGAACATTTTGGTTTCTAGATGAAGCCATTGGGATCTGATTAGTTTCTTATAATTCTCTATGTCCGTTGTTCTGACGCAGGTGATTTTCTCCATGGGTGATGAGTATGTACCTGATTATGTCGACAAAAAAGCACTGGTTAATAGGTAAGGCCTTAAACTAAAGTGACAGTAAGAATAATGTTTTCATTGTGTTCATTGTTGGAGTCTTGAAGTCAACATAGGTATACACAGAGTGCCCCGTCCTATAGATGCAAACTTTTCATCAAAAGGATTGATTTGATCTGTGTGGTTACAGGCTAAGTAAAGCAATGGGAGGAGCAGAGAAAGTGGAGGTAGAGCATGGGAATCACTCGCTCTCCAATAGAGTTCATGAAGCTGTTCAAGCCATTATGAGTTTTGTCAAACGAGAAGGACCCAGTGGTTGGGATGATCCTTGGAGCTAAATCTTCTTCTTCTTTTTTTCATTATTTGGATGAAAATTATACAAATTTCAATCTCTATGAATTAATTTAATGCGTAGTGTCATTTCTCTTCCTTGTTACATAATCCCCAAATTCTTTTGTTGCTTTATCTGTCTTTATACAAAATTGTTTTCTTTTCTTCTCCATTTAATTGATCAGAGAGTATCACTCAACTGTACAAGTCCATTAATGTAATGAAAATTTTCACACACAAACCAAATGGTATCAAACTTTTTCACCTCACTGGTTGAAGTTGAATTCGATCCCTGCGTGTTTACAAGTAATGTAAAAGAAGGCTCTTTTATGAATTGTTCGTTTAAGTATTGTTTCATGTGTGATAAACCGGCTTAATAGTCTAGCCTAACCGTGAAAGTTATTTTGAATATAGTTTTTTTTTTTGTCAACGTATATAGTTTTTCTTTAAAACATTTCAATTAATCATTAATGCAAAAAAAGAGAGTAGAAATCTCAACCTTTTAAATATCCAATCAAACAAGAAATGATAAAAATTTAAGATATTTTATTAAAAATATATATATATTTGAAGGACGGGCTCAGAGTGTTCATATATAAAAGCTGAGGGTAAAGATGGAGTCTTCAAACCAAATCAACAACAATTGAATTCTCTCCTCCCTCCTTTCACCCAAACCTCCCTTCCATATTAAATTCTTGTCCTTATTAGATAATCTCCAGGCAAGCCGCACAGACAAAATCTCCACCCTTAAAGCTCTCGTTTTTGTCGGAAAAACATCGCCTTTTTTTTTTGGTTTTTGCTTGGCAGAGACGACAACCACAATCCAATAGATCCGTGGAAGAGTTACCGGAGGCGATTTAAGGGTCGCCGTTAATGGCGTTGACGTGGTTATCTGCTCTCCGGATTTCAGTTCTTCTGATCCTTGTAGCTGCAAATTGTCTTGGCTTTCTATTTCCTCCCCGTCGAGCAGGTCCGTAAATTGCCACAATTGGGGGGTTTCAATTGTGGCTCTGTGATGTCTGGAAATTTATAAGCTTTTCTGGTGAAATGTGGGCCCGAATTGTCTCATTTGAGGTTTACATTAGCAATGAAGTTTTGAGATTTTTTTTCATCGTTTTAATTGGTCATTTTGAGACCCTTTGCATATGGGTTATGAGAGCAAGTTGTGTAAAACCTATTCAGATTGATATCTTTACTTTTTTCAATTCCTTTATTTCCAATGTAGCATTGGCTAGTTATGGTCTGAAACTTACCGTATCTCTTTGTGTGTGTGTTTTTCAGTTTTTTGAGGGATTTTTGTTATGGGTTGAACAAGATCTGGGCCTTGGGGACCTTTTGCCCTGTAAGTGTCTCTCTTCTCTTCTTTTTTTTTAAAAAAGCTGATTCTGTTTCACATTACAAATGTTTAGCCATGTGCTTGGAAGACACAACTTATAGAAATTTAGGAACCTTAAGAGTTAGGAGGCCTAACTGAACTTGTCTTTTCTTTTGTAATATGTGTAGAGCTGTTGCCTACATTCCTCTTACAGTTCTAGCTGTTCCTGCCTCTGTTCTAACCGGTATATATACATCACATCCTGATTCTACTTATAACGACTTCTATTGAGAAATCTTATTTGGTTGAGGCTTATGATATTCAGATCGGTGGTGGATACCTCTTTGGGCTGCCAATTGGGTTTGTGGCTGACTCCGTGGGAGCTACGCTTGGCTCTGGAGCAGCATTTCTTCTTGGCCGTACTGTTAAGTGTTAGAAGATTTGCAGACATATGCCAATCTTTTTTTACTTACATGATGAAATGATGCTCTTGTGCAGATTGGAAAACCTTTTGTAGTTGCAAAACTGAAGGACTATCCTCAGTTTCAATCGGTGGCTCTCGCCATTGAGAAATCTGGTTTCAAGGTGAGAGAACAACCAATTGCAAGTTTTAATCATTTCTTTTTTTTTTACTGCTGACTCTCTGTTTTTTTTCAAATATGAATATATGCAAAAAAAAACTGAATATAGATATGCTTGTTGCTCCGGCTTGCTCCTCTTCTCCCCTTCAGCATGTTGAACTACCTCTTATCGGTAACGCCAATTACCCTGGGGCCATACTTGCTTTCTTCTTGGTTAGGGATGATGGTAATAATCTTCACCTAATCCATGAATAGATGTTTAGTTGTAAGATCAAAAGAATACAGCTTGATATACGTTGTTGATTCGCAGCCAATAACGCTTGTGTTAGTGTATGTTGGAACAACTCTGAAAGACCTTTCTGATGTGACTCACAAGTGGAGCGAGTTATCTTTCGGTCACTGGGTAAGATCCGCACAAACTTGAGTACATTCTTATCTTCTTTTCAGTCTCTTTTTCTAAACGGTCTTATTTAATTTGCAGGCATCTTTGATTCTGAGCCTTGTAGTATCTGGTTAGTTGGAAGGTTTACTTATGATCTTTACGAACCTCCAAAGATGTACAGAATCACTTATTTTTCTTTTTTTATCTTTTCTCTATGCAGTGATATTAATGGTGTGTGTTACTAAGGTGGCGCAGAACGCTCTAAGAAAAGCTTTGGCAGAGCACGGAGGAGACATGAAACGGAGCGGTTGCAGCCTCACCTGACTGAACGATGTGGCTGATGCTCCAGCTGATTTAAATGAGCCTCTCTTGATAAAGATAGATTCTCAGGACCATGAAAACCAGCGAGTCATGAAAGAAGCTGCTGGTTTAAATTACTTTGTACAATAATCTCATCTCTCAACTTACAAAGCTACAAAACATAGGGTTTGCTGAGAAAAGAAAAGTCGGTTAATGCACATATAAATATATAGTAGGGACATCTATAGCTCTCGATTCTTGTTTTTTTTTGTATAAGAACATCGATTAATAAATCATTCTAAGCTCTTCTTTTTTTTGGTCTCTTTGAGATGTAACTACTGTACACATAAACAGAACCAACGAGTTCATAAAGTTACCGAGGGAAAGTAAACGCGATTCAGTAAGAAAAATCTATGGGCCATAACCATATAAAATTGACCATTAGGCCCATTATAAATAGGCCTCAGATACTCAAATGATTTAACTACCACGTGGAAAATTAGCAAAGTACCAAACTTAGGGCTTGGCAAAAAATCCTAACCCGAAAACCGAACCTGATCCGGAAAAGTAGCACCGAACCGAACCGAAAATTGATTAAAATATCTGAATGGGTTCAAAATTTTGGTATTTAAAAACCGAAACCGAACCCGTTTCCGAACCGAAATATTTTTGGGTACCCCGAATGTATCCGAAACAGATTTATATATTTAAGTATATAAATTATTTTAGATATAATGTATACTAAAAACATTCAAAATATATAAGATACTTTTAAGTTTTCTAAAATACTCGAAAAAATATATGAAAATAGTAAAAAGTAAATGTTTAAAAGAGCTAAATTATATTAAAACACCCAAATAGTTAATATATATTGATTATCTATCCAATATTCAAAGAAAAACCAATATATATGTTAAATTTAGTATTTTGACATTTTTTATTAAAATTATATGTAATATATTTCTTTTTTATAGATTTTGAAATTTAAAGTATATAATGAATTTTAAAATTTAAAAATAATTTGAATGGGTTATCCGAACCTGACCGAATCCGCAAAGATCCACTGAACTCGAAACGACATTTATAATATCCGAATGTGGCTGAAATCTTTGACCCCGAAAACCCGAAAACCCGAATAGACTGAACGAAACCCGAATGGGTACCCGAACGCCCACTATTCCAACTGGCGCAGCTGCACATAAACTCCACATGGATTATGGATATTCCCAAAAATAACAAAAATGTCTCGACGTATTAAAAAACTCGCGCCACACGTGTCAAAATTCCTCTGTGGGGTCTACCTTTTCAAAAAAATAAATGGATAAACATTGACCAGAAGAAAAAGTCCCCACGATTCGCGAAACGACACGCTGTCTACTCAGCACTTACCTTAAAAACAATCTTTTATCGATCTAAACCGGCGTCGGGCCACCACATCTCATTCTCTTCTCTCTTGTAAACAAACCTTAATCCTTTTTATTAAACCGTCCAGATCCATCTTTTGCCCCTAACTCACTCAACCAATCAATCACACATTGTAATGGATTCTTCTTTGTCTGAATATCTTCGTCTTCTCCTTCCTCTCGGTTCTCTTCATTACCAAATCCACAAATCTATGATTCGGTCAACGGAGTTTGTTTTCCCTGTTACTCGAGACCTATCAACAGGTCAATACGTCGCAGAGATTCGCCTTGGTGACTCGTTGGAGCCCGTTAAGCTCGTTCGTTGATCTCTCCGGTCCGCTTCTATGGTTCGATTGCTCCTCCGGACACATCTCCTCGTCGCGAAGTCTGGTCTCAGGAAGCTCAAGCGGGCTGTCTGAAAGCCAAAGCTGGGAACGACAGAGTTTCATCGCGGGGAGACCATAACACTGAATGCGATTTACTTGTCCGAAACGGGCGTCGTTCGGGATTACGGCGAGAGGAGAGCTCGCAACAGACGTCTTGTCACTCGGATCTGTTTCTTCTCAGGGAACCGTTGATCTACTCTTCGCCTGTGCTCCTCCCTTGCTGTTACGTGGACTCGCTAGTGGAGGTAAAGGAGTTATGGGCCTTTCCAAGGCCCAAATCTCTCTCCCTTCCCAACTCGCCGCGGAAACTAACGAACGCCTCCGTTTAACTGTTTATCTCTCGCCGTCGAACGGCGTCGTGTCAACGAATTCGGTGGAGGATTTGTTCGGAACGGCAGCGTCTAGCTCTCTGGTCTACACGCCACTGTCTACAAGCACGAGCGGCGATTACGTAATTAACGTGAATCCATCAGAGTCAACGGGAAGAAGCTCTCCTTGGAGGGTCCGTTATCGGCGGAGCTAAGCACGGTGGTCCCTTACACGACGCTGGAGAGCTCGATATACGAGTTGTTTGCGGAAGCTTACGTTAAAGCTGCGACAAACGCTAAATCGGTAGCTCCGGTGGCACCGTTCGGTCTCTGCTTCACGAGCACGTCTTCGGCTGAGGTGGAGTTTCCGGCGGTTGAACTCGCGTTGCAGAGCGAGATGGTGAGGTGGAGGATTCAGGGGAAGAATCTGTTGGTGGATGCTGGTGGTGGAGTCCAGTGCTTGGGTGTTGTAAACGGCGGGTCTAATTCTAACCGGGTCAGCCCGATTATAATGGGTGGGTTACAGTTGGAAGGCTTTGTATTGGACTTTGATTTGGGTAACTCGGCGATGGGGTTTGGAGAAAGGACACGATCTAGTTCAGATTCCTTCCGACAAGAAGCTTTCTAGTAAAAATAAAATTGTTTATTGTCAGTTTTTCGCTCTTTGTTTGTTGTGTGTTTGAACACAAGAGTACCGTTTCTTACCTGAGTTACTGTAAGCAACTCTACTTATTTACACTAATATGGTTTGTTGGTTGTGATATACATAAATTTCAAACAGTGTCTATTAACATCCGCCGTAGAGGATAGACTTAGAGAAAGATGAAACAAGATGTAGAGGCGAAGGAGCCAGCAAGTATGTAGCATTCTTTCCATGCCCACATCGACTTTAACCATGTCCAAAGCTCTCCTCCAAGGCTCAGCCCCACGAGCACGTATAGAGTTATCATTGAACATTCAGGAGTAGCAATGACTGCAATTCTTAAATTCTACTGCATAAATTATTTAACGTAGTTTTTCAGCATTACAGGATTGAAGATTCCACAAAAAAAGCAGATGTAGGTAAATGGAATAGAAAGATGGAAATCGCGTTGTAAACGCCGAGTCGAATCGGGTTGGCCAACCGGCTAGAGTTCGAAGCCTTTGTATTGGACTTTGTATGTTTTGATACTTTTAATTAGTTTGGCTGACGGGCTTGATTTTGATTTCATTAGTTTCACGCCAAATATTAATTGTTTTTGTAATTGTATATAAGATTTTTATATTAGGATTGGGGGATTTCTTAGACCAACATTCCAAAATTGAATTTAGTAGTATAAGATAAACCACCCAAAAAAACAGAAAATAGGTAGGCCACACTCGATTGTGATCGCATCAAAGAAAACAATACAAACTGCCAAAACATTATGAAAAATCGTGATATTGCCAAAAATGAAAAAGAAATAAGAGAGCAACAATATTTAGACAATTTCCAATAATGTTTCATTTTTCACTTTTTACTTCAGTTTTAGCCAATGAGATAGCTTTCTTACAGGTATGAGATGTGTCAGGGATGGGGAGAGCTGAGCCACATGTGCGCATTTGTCTTGGACGGCGTGAATAACGTCATGAATCGCGTGTTTTAAATTAACGATCTGTTTTACTAGTAAAACACTAAAAATATTTCCTTTCCCATTGGCGTGTGTGCAATAAATAACCTAAGTAGTAAAGGACCTTGATTTAATGTTTGTATAGAAACGAAAATGATATTATTGCATTTATATGAATTTGATATGAAAATCTGAGGTGACTATCTCACTTGGAATACTATTTGGTAAATCCTGTTTTTTAACGTCCCAACAGTTCAAGACATTGGCAGGTTTTTTCCGGCATAAATTTTAAAGCACTGAGAAAAAAGTCTATTAATATTTCAAAAGTATATTGCAAGTGCTTTTAAAATCTTTCAGGTTATGGTTGCCTTTAACTCCCAAAAAAAAAAAAAGCTGTGACTCATAAGAAAGGTTATGGTTGCAGTTGTTATGCAAAAATAATAGTGGCCCAACCACGATGTTAGGAAAATCACAATATTATGGTTTGTGTTGGAAAGCCCAGATATAGCTAGCTCGTCTTTTGCCTAGGAAGCCGAAATAGACATAAGAAACTCAAATCTCTCATATCTGATGAAAAGGACAAGCTAATCACTACGTAAAGCAAAAAAAACAGTTCTATACCAGAGAACGAGTTCACATATTGTCTTCGTCTTCAAAATCCAGCCATCACAACATCTTCATCTGGTCCCAAGAGATGACATTCCCAACCGCAACTGTATATCCTGCATGCCACCAATTAAGAAGTTACCAATTTAGTATGAGACACATAAACTACTAAAACTCTTACTGAGTTATACCTTCAGTTCTTAAAACTAACTCCCCAGTTGAGGAAAATTAGCAATTTCTTCTATGCTGATGTAGTTCTCAGGAACCTCTATACGGCAGAGAGCAAAATTCCCCTTCTTTCACAAAACGCCTTCTTCCTGACCCAGGATCCATTGGTGAATTTTTTCATTTCAACAATCTCACAATTATGCACCTCTAGTGAATGGATGTGTAGCATGGCATTGAAACCATTATACATCCTAGCAGGCGTCTTTAGGAAACGCAACTCCGCAGTAAAAGACTTAGTGCGACTGAGAGCACCGCCGGAGGAGAGCACAGCGCCAGGGTGGATGTCGTTATGTGGAGGGACTATGTGGATTGACACATAGTCACCTGGTCCCGCTTGATCAACTTCTATCTTGCCCTTGATGCAGTACAAAGCAACAACCTTTGGACGTTCCTGTCAATAGAAAGTCAGGACAAAATTAATAAGACAAATCATTTTGAATACCAGGAACAAGAAAAAAACACCATTTTGAATAACCTGATATGCATGATAACAAGGTTATCATGTTTGTAATCATGCTCTTTATCGTTCCAGAGCAGACCCTCCCATAAATGACATGATTTCCGTCCTCATTTGTGTAGACTTGAATAATAGGCATTTCTGCCAACAACAACACAGATACGTTTTTACAAGTCATCCTGCAAAAGTCAATACATGATTAACAGAGAAAAGTTGACTGTTCACCTGAATGGCGCAGAAGCATCCCCTCTCGGAACAAAGATCCATAGCCTCGAGAACGTCAAAGAGAGAGCGCACAGTGCCACTTCGACACATTTCAATGTTGTCTTCCATGGAGTCCCGACACTGGTAAGAAGGTAACTGAAAAAAAGACCATATCAGTTTAATATAATGAATGAAACTTAAGGTCTGACAATTTAGTGCTTACTTACCATTCTCGCTGTGAAAGTAATTTTTCAGAAACAGAAACGAGGAGAGCTTTTCTTCTATTTCTCAAAATCTAGCCGTATAGACCACAGTACGGTGTCCATTTTGTTAATGAGACAATTAGTTTTCTCCACTCCAAAAGCGCTTGTGAGTTGAAGATGCTCTTGAGTCAGACTCGAAAAAACATTGTTCAAACTCCCCATCAGAGGCTGAAATCACCTACGCAGATGACAAGAAATATCAATCCTCACTGATATCTTATCTAATAAGGACTCTTAACGAGAAAGACTCACTCACCAGGAATACCCAAATCTGCCTCATATGCTCCTTTTATCATTTTTGGCACCAACGACTCTGACCCTACAAAATTCATATAAGAAATCATAAGAAAAATCAACAGTCAAAGGATGTATCTATTAAGTTTCATGATTCCTTACCGGTGCATCCAAAACAGTAAAGGTTCTGCCTCTTAATCTCAAAGCTTGCGTTTCCGAGCTGCATCTCATCCTGTCAAATGTATACATCGAAACTAAACTCAACATGTACAAAAGAAAACAGAAACAAAAACAAAACAAAACACTAATGAAAGACATAACATTGAGCCTATGGTCGTCCTCTTTATTGTCTATTATGTACGCCAACTGCCTGGATACATAAACCAATAAGTTTAAGAAGGGGCAAACTTCAATGAAAGTTATGTAACTCCCTTATCGGACATGTTCTTTCAATATCCACAGGCTTTGACTAGCAACGGTAGTCACAAAAATCATAGCACCACAATCTCCTATATATGGGAATATCTAAACTGAGTTTTTGCTACCAAAAGAATAATCCTATTCTATCATTCAAACACAAAAAAAAAAAAAAAATAGTGCAACACTCACCGGCCTTGTCTATCATCAGCTATTGCTAGTGCTTCATTCTCTTGCAGCTCTTCAATGCTCACTAGGCCGAGGCATAGAAGAATTTGTCCCACAATAGTCGACTTTCCAGATCCAGAGGGCCCCATGAAGAGCATGGTTAGGTGACTTCTTGTGTCTAGCATTCTCACACATCAGCCTCACAATGCACACCTGAGACTATGCAAATATTAAAATCGGACAGAGATACTTAGAAAATAAAGATTATTCAAGACAAACCTGCATCAGCCTTAGGTCTCTTCGTGAGAATCGCATCAGTCTCTTCTTCTAGACGTCTCTTCTTAGAATCTTCCATCTTGAATCGAATCGACGAAGACCAGGGCGGAGAGAATCGATGAAGTCTGAAAGACGAGAAGCGGAGAGAGAAAGAGAGGAATCGATTGAGAATTAGGGTTTTCGAAAAGTTCTTTTTTGGGTTGTTTGTTTTTTTTTGTTTGGGTTTCCTAACGGGGTTTTAAAAAATGATTTACAAAACCAAATGCAATTTTAAGTAAAAAATTATTTTCATAAAAAATAATCAATTATTGTAGAGTATTTGCACTCTAATCCCCCAAACTTTTTTATGTATTCAGTTCTATACCCAATTTTTTTTATTAACCCCCATAAATTTGTATATTTTCATTCCACTTGCCATGAAAATAACTTTTTTGTCCAAACTGAAAACTATTTCATAAAAGAAACGGGTTGGTTACGTAACAAAAGACACCAAAAATCTTAACCATCGAACCCCCAAAATATATCGACAGAACAGACCCCTGTAAAGCAACTGTGCAACAAAAACCCACATCCCACTCAAATTAAAAGGCATGACCATTGAGAGAATGAAACATCAGCGAATCAGACATGTGAGAGGCCACGGCTTTCATACAAGAACAGGTCAGATAACCAAGATGGTGGGCCCTGCCGCAACATACGACTGAACCAAAACATACTTGTTGACACTATCTGCGATGAAAAGACGCACCTCTGTTTGTCTCTTTTTTTTACTAATCTTCACCTTCCACTCCTCAATGCTCCCAAACTGACATACAAATTCATCACGCTGAAACAAAAAGGAAGGCCAAGCTTGAGGTCGCATCCACTGCACCAAAGATATCTTCAAACTCTCCAGCAAAAATAATTTTGTTGAAATGGAAGGACTGCTCATGCTCTCTGCTGCCCAGAGCACAGCCTGCAGTTTAGCTTCTCCCTTCGATGCTACCTCTGCAAACGCTCTCCTGCTGTGACAAATCACAAACCCCTTGTCATTCCGAACCACCCACGCTGCACCTAGTGCTCTGGTCCCTTTATCCCAATCTAGGCGACATTGCACATGAGCCATGAAAATACTATATTACTGACTTATTGACTTTATCAAAAATTAAGATAAAAAAAATAATTAAATAACACCTTTTTATAACAAAAGACTCTTTTGAATATAAAGAAACTTTTGAATCTAAAAATAAAATTACAAAGATTTTTTAAATTGTTACCCTCCAGTCTATTATATATATACTATTAGACTAGATGTTTTGCACCATGTGCAGTGATAAAATTTAAGTTATATTTAAATTTAAATTTATAAATATTAGATATTTTATTATTTTTGACCCGTATGTAATCTAAATTTGATTTAGTAAAGTATAATTAAGAGAAAAATAATTTTGTTTATTTTAAATAATATTTAATAATATGTATGTATGTAATGTTAGTAATTTTTATCTATTCTTTTTGTTATATATATTAAATCAACTTATATAAAAATTACTAAAAAAATAATATGAAAATTGTATAGTTGTCAAAAATTAAACAGCAATTTATAAAATTTGTAGATATTTAAAAGAAACTAATGATATTACA
>NW_026617100.1:12500-19290 GCF_000801105.2 Raphanus sativus | reverse complement strand
AAACCCAAACCTGGATCCCATGATCCAACCAGTCCGCGGCCTTACCTAAACATCTAAGTGTAATTCAGCCGGTTATGGTCCAATCTTTACTTAGTCATTTTTCAATCATTTGAGGTTCATGCAAGTATAAAATCAATGCGGAAGCTTAAGGCAAACATTACTTATATAGATAAGTCAAATGAGATCCATACAAAGTATTCAATCCACACAAGTTGCACAATAGGCTATGTTAAATCCAAATGTTTACAATAAGACTACATCACACATCCCACACGGCCAAGGTCTTCATGGCTCCTTAGCCTTACCACGATCCCTGTCAGGACCTGAAATCAAAACCCACAACACATCTGCATAAGAATCATAACCGATATCCTAGCAATATACAACCTAAGCATGGTTTGGACACTTAGTCCATATTCTGGCCGATTTGTGACCCATTGATTTACTCATTCAAAAACTCATATTAACACATGATAATTCATGATAAATCATGATTAAGAGAATGGTCCAAGCGGATTCCCCAGAACCGGCCTTGATCATATTGATCTTGGCCGTGAACCACCTGACCGGTTTCATGGTACCATCTCGAAATCAATCATATAAAATTATTCTATCACTTTGATAATTCATTATAAATCCCCACTAAGAGATATCAATCGCCAAATCCCAATAACTCCCACTGGAAGCATGAGATCGGTTCACACATGCTCAACCAAGGCCATGGAGAGATTACTCTGATCTAACCGAGCCTTGGTGGCGTGATCGTGAGTTTATACTCATAAATAACTTCAGAATATATTAGAGAAGAGATGTAATGACAAAATAAGAACAATAGATGCAACCATCCACTCATGGATCAAACGGCCGAACCATCCGGATGGATGATTACCGGCGGTTTGTACTTGGTTTGCATCCAGTACCTTAGGCGTGTGTTCGGAAGCCCCCACACTCTTCTCGGTTGCCTTCTCCTTTCCTCTGGTATCCATTCTCGATCACGGTTCACTTGCCCACGGCTTAGAACTCACCGGAATCCCCTTGGTACCACACGGACTGCCTTTGCGGTCTTGTTTCTCTTTTCTCTCTTTGATTCTGTAGAGATTTGGGCAGAGTTTCCCCTTGTCTTTCTGATGAGAAATGTCGATAATGGAGGGGTTTATTTATAGGGAAGAAGATTGGAACCGTCCGGACGCTGTGATTGGCCAAATGGCCAACGGACACCTTTTCGCCCCAAAACCGTCCCAAACCGTCCAACCGCATGTAACCGCCCCTTCCTTCCTTCCTTCTCATCGATCTTAAGCTCAGCTAGTTGCCCACAAGCTCAGCTCACTTGCCCATGCAAGCTAGACCCATCGGTCATCCTTGCTCAGCATCCGGTCCGTGACCATCATTCACGGTCCGCATTTACCGGCCAAGGCTCCATCACTCCGTCCAGCTGAGTTGAGCTGAGTGACAGTTGCCTGAGCTGAGTGAGCTTCCTCTCCAGCTCCTGTGAGCTGCCCAAGACTGTTTGAGCTCCTCACCAGCTTCACCGAGCTGATGGAACTCCTTCCGGACCATGTCCAGCTTCCGGATTACTCGTCCAGCTACCTTTTCCTTCTTCCCTTCTTATTCTGGTCAAGTCTCAGCTTCCTGATGCACTTAACCCTTAGATCAGACCATGATACGCTTGCCTTTAGGTCTTTTCAACCTGGCCAGCCCATCTCCCCGCACCATGGCCTATCCGGATGCCTTACTTAGAACTCGGGACATGACAAGTCTCCCCCACTTGGAAGGAACTCGTCCCCGAGTTCATATTGGATGATTCTCCAACCACATACTGACTATACCACTCAGGATACTCAGCTTTCATTCTTGCTTCTGTTTCCCAAGTGATAATGTCTTTGCCATTGAATTCCCATACAATCTTTAGCATAGGAACTGTCTTCTTTCTCATTGCCTTTTCCATCCGATCAATGATCCGAACCGGCCTCGTCTCTAAGGTGAGGTTCTTACCAAGATCTTTTGGAATTTCAGGCAAGACAATGTCTTGATCCGTTAGGCACTTCCTTAGTTGAGACACATGGAATACATTGTGGTAAGCATCCATCTCAGATGGCAAATCCAGTTTGTAAGCCACTGCCCCAACTCTTTCAAGTATCCTGAATGGACCTAAGAACCTTGGGTCTAGTTTCCTTCTTCCAGAAACTCTTGCCCTTCCTTTGAAGGTAATCATCTTGAGATAGATTAGATCACCAACCTCAAATTCAAGATGTTTCCTTCTCTTGTCAGCATAGCTCTTTTGGCGGTCTTGAGCTTCCTTCATCTTCTCCTTGACCAATTTGATCTTTTCTGTGGTCTCTTCCACAATCTCAGGACCTATCATGCTACGTTCCCCCACTTGGGTCCAGCATAAAGGTGTCCTGCAAGGTCGTCCATACAATGCTTCATAAGGAGACATACCAATGCTGGTGTGAAAGCTATTGTTGTATGCAAACTCCACCAGTGGTAAATGCTTCTCCCATGAGTCACCCCAATCTAGAACACATGCCCTTAGCATATCTTCTAATGTCTGGATGGTCCTTTCTGACTGACCATCCGTTTGAGGATGATAGGATGTGCTCATGTTCACTCTTGTTCCTAGGGCCTTTTGGAAGGCTCTCCAGAAATAAGAAGTGAATCTAGGGTCTCTGTCTGAGACTATACTGGCCGGCACTCCATGCAGCCTCACAATCTGATCCATGTAGATTTTTACAATTTCATCCACTCCATCACCTTTCTTGATGGGCAAGAAGTGTGCAGATTTGGTTAGGCGGTCCACAACCACCCATACTGCATCTTTCTTGTTTCTAGTTGTGGGAAATCCAGTCACAAAGTCCATTGTGATGTGATCCCATTTCCATTCTGGTATGGGAAGGTTTTGTAATAAACCACTTGGAACCTGATGTTCAGCCTTGACTAATTGACAAGTGGGACACTTGGCCACCCACTCAGCAATGTCAGCCTTCATTCTGATCCAATGGTAATACCTTTTGATGTCTTTGTACATCTTGTTTAGTCCCGGGTGTACTGAGAACTTAGACTTATGAGCTTGACTCATAATCTCTTCCTTTAGTCCCCGGTCACCAGGTACACTAACCCTCCCATGTACCAAAATGGTACCATTACTTGTGACTTGATACTCAGTCTTGTCATTCTTTGCAACCTTTTGCAAGTTCTCATCCAAGCTTTGTGCTTGTTGTATTCTGGTAAGTAGATCGGCCTGGTTCACAGCCTCTAAACCCAAAGGCTCATCCTCACTTGCCATGGTGTCTAGATGTAGTGACCGGACCATCCCTTCCAGGATCTCTGCTTCTTTCTCAGCTGATACCTCAGCCCTACGCCTGCTTAAGGCATCTGCCACTAGATTGGCCTTGCCTGGATGATAGGCAATGTCCAAATCATAGTCGGCCACAAACTCCATCCACCGCCTTTGTCTCAAATTCAACTCAGGTTGAGTGAAAATGTACTTCAGGCTCTTGTGGTCTGTGAGAATCTGAACTTTGGCACCATATAAATATGATCTCCATATCTTTAAGGCAAACACCACTGCTGCCATCTCCAGGTCGTGTGTTGGGTAGTTGCCCTCATGCTTCCTGAGTTGCCTAGAGGCATATGCTATGACCTTCCCATGCTGTGTGAGTACACAGCCTAATCCAGTAATGGATGCATCCGTGTACACCACATATGGTTGGTCCTCCTCAGGTAACACCAAAACTGGTGCACTGGTCAGCATGTTCTTCAAGGCTTCAAAGCTCTTTTCACAAGCCTCTGACCAAATGAACTTGACATCTTTTCCGGTAAGTTGTGTCATCGGTTGTGCCACACTTGCAAACCCTTTGACATACTTCCTGTAGT
The DNA here is from genome assembly GCF_000801105.2 of Raphanus sativus. Lineage (NCBI taxonomy): Eukaryota > Viridiplantae > Streptophyta > Magnoliopsida > Brassicales > Brassicaceae > Raphanus > Raphanus sativus. The sequence goes on along the minus strand of NW_026617100.1, from coordinate 15,417 downwards.
ATCCGGCCAAACCCAAGAAGCTTCTTACTTCTGTAGCATTCTTTGGCCTTGGCCACTCTTGTATACACTTGATCTTCTCCGGATCAACAGACACTCCTTCCTCAGACACCACATGTCCTAGGAAGCCAATGCTCTTCTGCCAAAAGCTACACTTGCTTAGCTTGGCAAACAATTGTTGTTCTCTCAACCTTTCCAACACCAACCTGAGATGCCTCTCATGGTCTTCCCGGGTCTTAGAGTAAACTAGTATATCATCAATGAAGATGATTACAAATTCATCTAAGTACTCCCTGAAAATTCCATTCATCATCTTCATGAAGGCTGCTGGTGCATTAGTCAATCCGAATGGCATAACCACAAACTCATAGTGGCCATACCTAGTCCGGAAAGCTGTCTTCCTTACATCTTCTGATGCAATGGGGATTTGATGATAACCAGATGCCAAATCAATCTTGGAGAACCATTTGGCTCCCTTTAGTTGATCTAGCAACTCATCAATCCGGGGCAATGGGTACTTATTCTTTATAGTCACCCTATTCAACCCCCTATAGTCTATGCACAACCTGAAGCTACCATCCTTCTTTTTGACAAAGAGGACTGGTGCACCCCAGGGTGATACACTTGGGCGTATGAACCCCTTTTCCAACAACTCTTCAAGTTGTTTCTTTAGCTCAGCCATCTCAGCTGGAGCCATGCGGTATGGGCTCTTTGACATTGGGGCCGTCCCTGGTTCCAGTTCTATTATGAATGGGTCAGACCTATCAGGGGGAATGCCCTGTAGTGACCTAAACACATCATCAAACTCACTGACCAGCGGTATCCCGTCCGGGCCACCATCCCCTACGACCTCCTTAGTGGTGATTGTGGCTATATAAGCCTCACAACCTTGTACCAGCATCCTTGCCGCACGGACTGCTGATAACACTAAGCATCCAGAGGCCGGATTAATACCTTGGTACTTGATCGGGGGTCCACACCCACTCTCAAACTGCACCCTTCCTCGATGACAGTCTAAGGTGGCCCGATTCTTGCCAAGCCAGTCCATACCTAGGATCACCTCGTGATTCTTAAGGCGGACCACAATCAGATCCACCGGCATTGCCTTACTATGGATCATTACTGGGATGTCTTTGACTAGACCTAGTGGGTGCATCATTTGCCCACCGGCTGCACTCACCAAGCCAAGATCATCCCTAGTTCCCATTTGGAACATACCTTTTCCAATCATATCTGGACTCACAAAACTATGTGTAGCTCCAGTATCAAATAATACATGTGTTTCCACACCACCAATACATAAGGTCCCTACATAAGACCTTAACTAAGTATCTAGTCCATCCTAGATTCCATACCATGCCATTCTAATAAATTTAAAAATTTAAGAAGAATGGGTTTTAGAATTATACCAGTGATCGCCTTGAAGGGTCCGGACTCATCCGCATCCCTTGAAAGCTCATAGACACGAGGTGCTGAAGTTTGGCCTTGTTTGTTGTCTGGCCGGTTGCTCTCCGTACGGCCCTTGCCTTGTCCAGTCTGCAACTGGGGACAATCCACACGGAAATGGCCTTTCTTACCACATTGGTGACAAGTTCTGGCCTCACTGGTCGAGCCTTGCCCACGGTTCCTATCCGGACCAGGACAATCCCGAGCTGAGTGATCCATCTTGCCACAACGGGTACATGCTCCCATTGCCTTCCAGCACTCTCCTCCATGATGTTTGCCACACTTGGGACACTCTGGCCTACCACTTGAGGTTTTACCCCCTTCAGCCGCATCCCTCTTTCTCTTCTTGTCACCACTCTGACCGGAAGACACCACCACACTCTTGAGCTTGTGCTTGTTCTCCTCAGCTAGATTGGTTTCCAGCATTGCCATCCTTTCCACCAACTCAGAGACTGTGTTGAAGGTACGGACTGAGCAATAAGTCTTAAGCTCAGGTCTCAAGCCCCTTATGAACCTGCGGACCTGAACCTTTTCATCCTCAAGTTCCTTACCCACATATCTCCTGAGCCGGTTGAACTCTTCCTCGTACTCCCTTACTGACCGTTTGCCCTGGACCAAGTCCAAGAACTTAGCTTCCAAACGGTCCCATGCTTCTGCTGGAAAGTACTTGTGGTTGAACTCAACCTCAAAGTCAGAGAACTTCACAATGGAACCATTGGTGCGCTTGTCTAAGGACAGCCACCAGTTGTGTGCATCTCCCTCCAGGAAGTGCACTGCTATGTCTCTTTGGTACTCCTCAGGGCACCTTGTAGACCTGAAGTTCCTAGCCAGTCGGTCCCTCCACTCATCTGCCTCCATGGGATCAGCACTTCCAGCAAAGTGTTTGGTTCCCAAACGGGTGATATGCTCAAGCACCTTCAGATAATCAACCTTCTTGGTTGTTCCAACTGGTGGATCTAACTCAATAACCTCAGCAAGAGGCGCCACATATCCACCAGTCACACCAACACCAGGAGCTACCATTGGCGCTTGAGTAGTTTGACCCATAGATGAATTCACAACTGGTGTGAACACTTGGGTCATAGCCAGCATCTGACTTCCCATTAACTTGATTGCATCAAGTATCTGCTTCATGGTTGGTTCAGCCATTGGTTCCTCCGGTCCAATCCTCCCATCTCCTTGGATGTTTGGATTAGCCCGGTTACCAGTCTCTGAGGACTCAGCTTCACCTTCCTGATCATTCTCTTGCTGCCCACTTCCTGCTCCTAGCTGGTTTCCAGGCGCATTTAGTGGTTGCCCGGTCTCGTCCAACTGCCTATTCTCTCCACCCAGCTGAACCTCAGTCTGGTTCACTTGAGTTTCAGTCAGGATGGCCTCACTGGTCTGACCAGTAGGTGGAACTGACAGCAACACTGATGGATTAGGCGCTGAGGCATCTCCAGCTGCGGACGCCCCTGTCCCATCCTTAGTCTTC
>NW_026617100.1:0-2500 GCF_000801105.2 Raphanus sativus | reverse complement strand
CCGTCCCGACAATCCTTCTCAGGATTGGGGATCCTTCTCAGGATTGGGGGCGTGACAAGTCTCCCCCCCTTAGGGTGGATTCGTCCTCGAATCCTGATCCATTTGTTTCCTCGGAAACAAACTGTTCAAACCACTCTGGGTACTCGACTTTCATTTTAGCCTCTGTTTCCCAAGTGATTATCTCTTAACCAACCATAGCCTTTTCCGGCTTGGCCACATTGCGATCTTAGTCCCTACCAGACTAAAAACGCTTCAGACTTGACTTTTATCCATCACTGGACTTTGTCATAATTCGATCCTTGTCCATCTACGGACTTGATCATATTCTGGCCCTGGTCCACTCTGGGACTCGACCATTACACCCCGACCATAGGTCCAACTCCGAATAGGTCGTGGCCTGATCCTCATCCATTACTGGACTTGATCATTCTCATCTCAACCTTAGGTCAAACTCCGACTTGGTTGTACTGCGACCCGGATCCTCTCTGGGACGTGGTCGACTTCGGCTCGGCCATCTCGGCAGGAACCATCAGATACAGACTTTTGGATAACAGAATATCCAAAACAGAATCAAGAGTTACCATCCTTCTTTTTTATAAAGAGGACTGGTTAACTCTCATCAGATACGGACTCTTGGACAGTAGAGCTGTCCATGGTTCTAGTTCAATCATAAATGGTTTTGGCCTAACAGTATCAGGGTAACTCCCTGTAGCGCCTGAAACACATCTCGGAACTCAGACACCAACGAATCCTCTGCAGGGTCTTTCAGACAAACAGAACAGTCGGGCTCCGTAGTGGTGATTGTGGCCAAAATGGACTCACAACCCTGTTTCAGCATCCGTACTGCTCGGACTGCTGATACCACTACTTTTCCTAGAGCCGGACTCAGACCTTGGTACTGAATCGGGTGAAGTCCATTCTTCAATTGCACACGACCCCTATGGCAATCGAGAGTGGCCCGATACCTTCCCAAACAGTCCATACCTAGGATCACCTCGTGATTCTTTAGGCGGACACAAACAGATTCACAGGGAAATCTCTTCCCTGAATTGACACTGGGATATTTGACATATTGCCCAGTGAATGCATTACTTGCCCTCCGGCTGCATTCACTACCACCGAAGTATCCCCAGCGTCCAGACAGAACAGACCCTTTCCGACCAGTTCTGGACTCACAAAACTATGTGTAGCCCCTGTGTCGAAAAGTACGTGTGTTTCCACACCACAGATCATAAAGGTTTCCAGATGAGTAGGATCTCGGTTTGATTACACATTTGGAAAATGTCCCATACCATTCTCCAACGCGTCTTACTTTTGCGAATGCTCACACCATTCACAAGAGCAATGTTAATATACCTCAATCCCCATCATGCCAAGATACTTAAGATCATGTTCTTCCATTGATTGGAACAAACATCATGAGTTTCCTCATTATTTCCTTGGACGGATTAAGATTGGAATGGGTTCATTCCATCCAACTCGATATAAGGGAACCTATCTTGACTTATACGAGTCATATCTAATCCATCTGACCAAAACTCCACTCGTGTAGTCATGTAGTGTATCCCTTAAATCAGCTTTAACATTGCATATGCTTACTCGTTATGAATGGCCAGCAAAGGATAACATTTAACATCAGTAGAGTGCTGCGCGTTTATTTGAACCTAAGCCACTCTCTGGTCCATGTTACTCCCCTTGTCCAGGTCATCCATAAACAAGTCTTGCATTGCTTCCATCCCTCCAATCCATATTTTACTTCTAAATAACTAGATCGACCAACCTTTCTGTTTTTAGGATCTTGCCCTCGGAGAGTCATCTTGGCTAAGCTGGCTCGTCTTGGAACTTCTCTGTTCACAAGAATGATACACCTTACCTCAGCTCTCTCTTGGCTCACCCCAACTAAGGTTTCTTAGTCATCATAGTTTTCAGAAATAATTTTTGGTTTGGAACTCAACATCTTTGAGCGCTGTCCTAAACAGGATCAAGCATGCTCTGATACCAACTTGTAAGACCCAATCCCGGCCGACTAGGCCGCGGTCGATGCCTCACGTCGCTCGGTCCACTTCCTGGCCGAACCTCTTAATTTTTCGTCCTTTTATTTAAAATATCGCCTAAAAGCGAGGACTAACTTAGACCTTAGCTAAAGACTTCCTTTGTCATTAATAGCTTAGATCAATTCAACAGATACGCAGCGGAATATTCTCTAACTTACCATTGGTCTAAAACCAATCTAACCTTTGTCTGGTCGAATTACCTTAGCCTTGGTTAGTTTACTCAACTACCAATCAGCTTAAAGGTCAATCCTAAACCGAAACCAAGTCATACGATTTTGAGGTTCCATTCCTCTAAACCATTCTATCTAGATCTATGTAAACATAGCTAGATCATACCTTGGCCACATCTACGGAGCTGGTTAGCTCATCGGACCACCATTGACTTGAACTACACTTGCTTGTGTACTGGACCACGATCACTCAATGATCTTACTTAAGGTCCTTAT
>NW_026617099.1:0-19303 GCF_000801105.2 Raphanus sativus | reverse complement strand
TTCTGGAGTTAGATCCCTCACGCACTGCCTTAACAAGACATTCAAATCCTCTTTCCTTTAGATGTGACATCCCGGCTCCTAATCGCGGTGCTGGGATGGCTCATAGTGGCTTCTTCTTGATCGCGAAGAAGCGAGATCTCTCTTCTCTTCTTGAGACAGGGAGTTGAGATATTGAGATCTGTAATCACCAAAAGAGTCCGCAGGTTTGACTCCTTGGGTTTCTGATGAAGGAGGCGACTCTGCTGCTCTTTTAGGCATAGCTGCTTTTGGTAGACACTGCATTGTACCACAGAGCTCAGACCAATGGAAAGCAAATACACATGAAGAGAAAGAAAAAAAAAACGAATCTCTTGACAAACATATTAATATAGAAGCCACCAATTCAAGACACAAAAGTAAAAACTATTTTAGTTCCAACTCTGACTATTGTTTGAAACAGAACATGTCTTAAGGCAAAGAGTAATGTAATCTAAATACAGAGTAACATATCCAGACAATAGTATGTGACTATGTGTTGTTATATTTGCCAATCTCGTATACACGACACTATGGAGTTTTCGGTTACAGAGTTTTCAATATAGAATTTTTTACGAGAAAGCTAATGTATTTACTGGGAATTAGATGAGTATTGGGTATCTCTATAGCGACATGATGTGCCTGTAATAAGATTCGACGAGAACTTACCGAGGAATTCGCAGTATTGTCGCTGAAAAAGGCGAAGATGGTTATCGACGGGGAAGCCGAAAAGATTGAGAGTGGAAGGAACAAAATAAAAAGGAAGAAGAAGAAGACCAACTATAAGGCAAGTACAGGTGTATGTATGTCGTGTACCACGTCGACACAGTCTTTCTTGGGCCTTGCAATTGTACGGGCCTTTTATTAGCCCATTTTAAAGCTTAATTGTGATGTATCCGAAGTAATTAGATAGAGAGCAGTGCGAACACTGATAGCTGCCCCTAGGTCTGGGCACAAAAACCGGACCCGAGGACCCGAACCGGAACCGATCCGAAAAATCAGGGTATCGGATTTTATTCGGTTCTTCAGAAATAACTGTTTGGGTCCTAAACTGTTGTATCCGAAGAACCGGTATCCAACCCGACCCGAACGAAAACCAAATGGGTATCCGAAGATATCCGAAATAAAATATATATTTCAATATATTATTTATAATTATATGTATAATTATTTTAATTTAATTATAAATTTAATATATTAGTTATTTTCAATAATTTTGTATATTTTCGGATAAAATATTGTAGTTTGGATAGAAGTACTTAAACAAAACTGTGTCAAATGAGTATATTTGTTATTTTTTGGTAAATCTGAGTAGTTTGGATACAAAATACCCGAACTGAATCGGATAATATGGTTATTTGGGTACTATTATCCGAACCCGTTATAGATACATTGGTTATTCGGTTATTTCAGATTCTTTTATATCAGAACCGAACCCACCCGAACCCGGAAAGACCCGACTCGAATCCGATCCGAAATTTTATAATACCCGAATGGGTTTTAGTTTTCAAACCCGAAAGAACCGATACCCGAAAGAACCGATCCGTACCCGAATGGGTACCCGAACACCCAGGCCTAGCTGCCCCAAGCTAATTTTTTTCTTTTATATATGAAAAAGATGTTTATAATAATAAAAGTTATTGAGGTTTAGGTTTAGTGTAAAAATCCTAAAACAAATACTCTCTTCGTTTCACATTAGTTGTCGTTCTACATTTATTCACACAGATTAAAAAACATTTAATTTTACATATTTTCAAAATAAAAATACTATTACCAATACACCTAACCATATTTTAAACAATAAAAAAATAGAATAGAGAATATTGTCAATAAATTTTGTATTTAAAACCGAAAATGACACTTATTTTGAAACAAAAATTTTGCTTTATAACGACAATTAATTTGAAACGGAGAGAGTATATTTTCTTGTCATTGAAAAATATCAAAATTTTACAGAGAAAAAGAACTACTTATCTAACAAATTTGTTTAGCAAATAACAATTGTTTACAATCTAAGTAAGACCTAACTAATTAATGGTGAAAAATGCTTTTAAACCTTTTCTGAAAAAATTTGATGCCCTAGTAGACTTACCACCACTTGTCTACTACAAAACGTTGGGGGAAGAAAAATAGTACAACCATACTAATCTTCACTTTCTTGTCTAAATTTAGACTAGAAAAATAGTAAAACCATACTAATCTTCACTTTCTTGCCACATTGTGTCTTGAAAGTTGAGATGAACACCACCATGCACCACAACATGTTCTCTCTTTTACTATACAAAAAAAAATGAAAGCAATCAAATTCCAAAACAAGCTCCTATGGACCCGGTCAACAAAAACTACGGTCAAATCTCTGGACTCCCCTATAAATTAAAATAGCTATTTTCTCCCCCTTTAATATTTTTTCACCGTTACCAACAGCCACTCAAAATTGAGTGACACAAAAACAAATAATTAATAATTAATTACCGCACTTAAAAGAAAATCTCAACATTCACATAAAGATGACAAGGACCTTTACGCTTCTATCTCTGGCCGTTGCCGTGCTGGCCATTAACGCCGTCTTCGCCGCTGATCCTCCAACTCCAGCCGGAGCTCCTAAAGCCAACGGCAACAAAAGCTCACCCACTCCTTCTCCCGCCGCTGCAGCATCCCCAAAACAAGCAGCCGCAGGGTCCTCAAAACAAGCAGCCGCAGGGTCCCAAAACCAACCGCCTCCGCCCCAACCTCGCCGCCTACGGCTTCTGCTCCCACCGCAGCCAAGAAGAACACTACCTCTACTCCAAGCGCTTCCCCATCCTCAGGTGGTGGCGCCCCCGCAAAGTCCCCGACATCTTCGTCAGCCAAAACTCCGTCTCCAAGCCCCGACTCAAGCTCCGGAGGTCCTACCAGCTCGTCTGAAGGTCCTACCAGCTCGTCTGAAGGTCCTTCCAGCTCGTCCGACTCACCCTCCCCCTCGTCTCCACCAGCTCCGACTCCAAACATGTCTCCTGACGAAGGAAGCCCTAGCGAGGGCCCTGAAGCTTCAGCTCCCACGGGAAGAGCCTCATCATTGCTAGGGATCTCTATCTCCGGATCTGTTCTCGCCGCAGTTGCATGGTTCTTCTGCATATGATCAAATGTTACTCTTGTGTTTCATATTACACTTAAAAGGCTCGTTTCGTTTTTCTTTTTTTCGCTTCCTTAAAAAAGGTTTGCACTCAGGTTCATTTGAATTCATTAAAAAGGACTTTTGATGAATATAATTTAAAATTCATTCAAAAAGAAAAAAAGAATTCGTGCATATTAGGAAGGTTAGGGATTTGATGTTTGTAATAAATGTTTAGCTTGTGTTAATTTATGATTAATTTGATCATAAGATCTTTAGTCGTTATAACGACCATAAATTCTTATGGTTAAAGGGTCTACTATACTGGTAATTTACGTCCATTTTCCAATTGGCTAGTACATGTTCTAGTACTGACAGCGATTGCTGAAGATCAATGACAAACAATATACAGGAAAATTCAAATAAAACTTAGCAAGGAAAACTCCATGTTAGAACTATACATTACCGCCTGACCAATTTTTTTCTCTAAACTATACATTACCATAAAACAAAAAAAAAAGAGAATGTAATTTTACACAAAAAGGTAAAATATAGATTAATTACAAATAATTAGCTTCTGATGAATAGATTGTCTTCAGTTATCAGATACATGCATTTGAAGACAAATAGCTAGTTAGAATACCCTAACAATATGCTATAAATATGTAAAACCATATTTTCTTATTTATAGAGAAAAGGAGAATAGCTCAGGTACTCAAATATGGGTAAAAACAACACAAACACCTTAACCCCCTAAATAGCAAACTAACCTAATAAAACACTTAATCTAATACGTCCATCTCCCTTACAAGTTTAAATTCCAAATCTCCATTCCCATTTCCCTTCAATTGTCCTTGAAAGTTTAATCAATCATCTGCTCTGTAAACCTCACAGAACATTGTAAATACAATTAGAAAATATACCCCAAACATTCAACAAAAGAGACCAGGGGATCATAATCATCAACACACATATATACATATACCATGGCAAGCCGGTTTTTCTTAGTCTTCATTCTCGTAATTCTAACCATCGTTAACGCAACATTAGCAGCTGAAGCTGAAAAACTTCAACCTGTTGTTGACGACACCAAGAAAGCAGCAGACAACGCTACGAAGAGCTTGATAGATAGCCTTGGTCCGTCTCAAGATAACCCCGATTACGAAATCCCTTTAGAACTTGCACCGGGCGGCGTCCAGGTGGTGGATGATTACATGCCCAATATTAGCCCCACCGGAGAGAAAGATGACTCTCTTGCACAACCAGAATCGGATGTCAATGCCTCGCCATCCAGCCCGCCTCTGTATCTTTTTCAACCGTTGCCGTTGCTGCGGTGGGAGGAGCCGGCTTATTTTTCTTTTGAACACACTGCAGGAGACCAAATGATGTCCTTTTGACTACTCATGTGATACTTTTATGATTTTTGGAATCTATGGCAAAAGTAAACTTTGTTCTGTCTGCATAATGACATTTGTTACATTGATTTCAAGAACAAAAAAAAGTTAAGTATGCGCGTGGAATACAGGTTACCCAAGATTATGTACATCAATTATCAGGATCATAAAGAGGACAAAAAAGTATCAAGCTCAATCCTGTGGTTATTATGTTACGATTAGCCATACTACTAGCTAGCTAGTTATGCACCCATGCATTATGGCGATGATCAAAGATCATAGATAGCCCCGAAAATGTGTCCTGTCTAGAAAACTGGACGTAAATAGCGTGCCCATTCACGAGTGGCCGACAACTTTTTATAGCGTTAGTGGATTTTTTTATTGTCAACTCAAAATATCAATGACATTTCTGGGCATGACTTTACCCCGTTATCCATGATAAATTGATCACCGAACTTTCTTCCTCGAATCACTAAAGACAATTCGATCTCTTAACATGCCAAGTTTGTTACTAATAATTACTGCAATCACTAATTAAAAATTGCCCAGATTTTTGAGGTAGTAAACTAAAATTAAAATTAGTTTTTATTTTGAGTCGATGGCTCGACTGGTATCCCACATAGGCAACTAAAGAAAAGGTTGGGGCTTGGGAAGATCAAAGACAGAAAAAAATAAATTAAACCAAATTAACATATCACGATCTCGATCTGAAGAAATATATGCTTAGATCAACTTCTTTGTTAACAAAACAAACACAAACTATATATTAATATAAATTTAGAAATCATCTCTCCAAATGTCCAGAGACATAGCAGACGCATTACACTTGTAACATTACTATGAAAAACATAAAACAAAAAGAAGTCTTTTACCATTCATTCGAACATACGAACCACTGCATAAACATTGATATTATAATAGTATACTATTATTTTCTCTTAACGATTTCATTAGCATTGTTATACTGATCAATCAACAGCGACGACCTCGCCGACAACTTAGTGTTCCTGCTGCCGTCGTGATGGAACCCACAAGCGATGATGGCCTCGCACTTAGACTAGAAGCTCTTGCATAAGTCGATGAAGCTCCAGCACCGGATTGCCGGAAATATGCTCCGTTCAACAACATATCCCCTTCCGATCTCCAATTCCAATTTCTCCATTTGCTTTCGGGTGCATCTTCATGTTTTGTAACCTATTGTTAAAAAAAAAACATGTGAATATATGTATTTTCATATATGTCACTGTTTAATTTTAGTCGTCCAACATCCATACTATACAAAACTACAAACCTGGCTAAACTAAATACTGGGGTTAAATGCCACATGTTACATCTACTTAACTAATAATACATATATATATATATATATATATATATATATATATATATATATTAGTGTATATTATGATTATTTCTTAAAAATATATATTATGAATATTTCACAACAATGTACCTCTTTATTAAACCGGGTATTAGGAGCAAGAACCTATTGCCTTGGCTGTATATCGTCGGAGAAGCGCTTCCACCGATGGCATACATTTCCCAGTGAGTATAATCATTGTTCACCACGTGGAAATATCCATGCCTGCACCTGTTTATTATAAAACCCTGACTATTAGTAACATACTCAACTATTACTAACGTGTTCATTTCATGGTCTAACCAAGAAAATAATAACCTTTATATATTATTTACAGTTTCCTAGTATTGATGTTGATTAACTTTTCATCCATGCATCTCCCTATATCCACTGCGTGAATCTTCAGGACGTACGTATAAAATTTTCCCAAGTATAGCTAGATACACACTCAAATGTGTACTGAAAGTCAGAAACCAGCTAAAGTATTTCCTCTAAACGTCTTGAATTAGATGAAAATCAATATTGTACATCTGTAAGCGAATGGTCTATTTGCTTTTTCTGGATTCATGCATTTATGTTCGTGTCATTTAATGAAATAAACCTTATACATATAGCTAGTGATGTGATCGGTCGGTGGTGGTTTAAAATGTAGGTTTATGGAATTGGATAATATTATTAGTATGTGCAATACACGTATATATACTGAATACAAGTAGAATACTAGGTCTAGATGTTTTACTATACTGCCCTTTATACATACATACTCTATACGCCCCCTCAAGATGGAGGTAGTGAAACAACTCCAATCTTGTTCATCAGTTCTATGAATCGCGTCCGAGAGAGAGGTTTGGTGAGAGCGTCCGCAAGTTGATCTCTAGTTGAAACATGAGTAACCCGCAAGGCACCAGACTGAACATTTTCGCGGACAAAGTGAAAATCTAACGCCAGATGCTTCATACGGGAGTGGAAGACTGGGTTCGCACTAAGATACGTAGCTCCTACATTATCGCAGAAGACAACTGGCGGATGCGAGAGCGAGACCCCAAGTTCAGTGAGGAGCGAACAAACCCACTTCATCTCTGCAGCAGTATTTGCAACGGCTCGATATTCAGCCTCTGTCGAAGATCTAGCAACACCGGTTTGTTTCTTAGACGACCACGCTATTGGTGTTGCACCAAGGAAGAGGATGAAAGCATTAGTGGAGATGTAATCATCTGTATCTCCCGCCCAGTCCGCATCGGAGTACGCATGGAGAGACAGTGGCGTGTCGCGGCGAAGCATGATACCATGGGAAAGAGTGCCAGCAAGATATCGGAGTACACGTTTCGCGGCTTGCCAGTGCTCATCGGTGGGTTGATGCATGAATTGGGAGAGACGGTTGACGCCGTAGGCGATATCAGGTCGCGTAATAGAGAGATACTGGAGGCTCCCTACTAGCATACGAAACTCACTCGGATCAGACATAACCGTGCCCGACTTGAGCGTCAGTTTCGGCGAAACGGACATAGGTGTGAGGACAGGTTTGGCGTCCAACATCTTCGTCTTAGTTAAGAGATCTATGATGTACTTGCGTTGCATAAGATGCAGACCAGCAGAAGTTCTTGTAGCTTCAACACCCAGAAAATAATGAAGATCCGTGGGTTCTTTTAGCGAGAACCTAGTGGCAAGAACATGTATCACGCCATCAACGATCAGGCTGCTGCTTCCAGTGATGATTATATCGTCGACATAGACCAAGATGTATACGATGTGAGCTCCCTTGATGTAAACAAAGACAGACGTATCTGCAACCGAATTAATACAGCCCGTCTGGAGTAAGAAGTTTCGTAGTTCCTGATACCAAGCCCGTGGTGCTTGTTTGAGTCCATAGAGTGCCTTCTTGAGGCGACACACATAGTGTGGTCTATCAGTATCTACGAAACCGGGAGGCTGAGAAACATAGACTTCATCCATTAGTGTTCCTTGAAGAAAAGCGTTGTTGACGTCCAGCTGTTTTATAGGCCAGGCGCGAGTGACGGCAAGTTGAAGTACGAGACGAATCGTGAGGGTTTTGACAACCGGACTGAACGTCTCCGCATAGTCGATGCCATACTCTTGGTTGTATCCGCGAGCCACCCATCTCGACTTGTACCTATCAATGGAACCATTAGCAAGATATTTAATCGTATGAATCCACTTAGTGGGTATGACATGCTGATTTGGCGCCGGCGGAACCAGTTCAAACGTTTGATTCCGAACTTGAGCATTGTACTCATCTCCCATAGAATGTCTCCAGTTTGGATCTCGCATAGCTTGGGCCACAGTGGTGGGTATAAGAGGGTTCTTGGCTTGGTTTACGGCTAAAAGAGTAAGCTTTTGGGCTGGTTTGGTGATTTTGTTCTTAGCTCGGGTTTGCATAGGATGGGCGTTTGCTGTGGGAGGAGGTGGTAAGACTGTAGGTATAGGTGGTGAGGGCAATGGGATAGGTTCAGGTGCGGGTGCAGGTTGGGTAGTGGAAGTAGAGGGAAGAGTTTGCGGATGTGGAGAGGGAAGAGTTTGTGGTTGTGGAGTGGGAAGAGTTTGTGGTTGCGGAGCGGGGGCTGTGGGTGGAGGAGATCTCTCTTCATGTACCTGCACAGAACCAATAACAGTACCTGTTGTATTATTTCCTGGTGGTTCCTGGTGGTGAGGATCCGGACACGGGGGCGTAGGCGCGACAGAGTGCACGAGTGGCGCGATCGGAACAAGCGTCGGAGGAGCAAAGCTTGGTGGTTGGTTCTCATCGTTATCTCTTCTCACTGGTGGGGAAGCCATGTATGGGAACGTAGTCTCAATGAACTGAACGTGCCGAGAGGTGTATATTCGGCCGGTCTGTTGATGGAGACACAGGTACGCACTTTGCGTCACTGAGTAACCGAGGAAGATGCAAGGTAGAGACCGGTCGTCGAGTTTGTGTTGAGCATAAGGTCGGAGCCATGGAAAACACAGACACCCAAACACCCGAAGCTTGAGATAATTTGGTTGTGTGTCAAAGAGCTTCATGTAGGGCGATTGGTTCTCGATGATCGGTGTCGGAAGTCGGTTAATGAGATACACCGCAGCTGCAAATGCATATGTCCAGTATGTTGTCGGTAGGCGAGCCTGGTGGAGTAGAGTTAAGCCTGTCTCAACAATGTGACGGTGCTTGCGCTCAGCCATGCCGTTGTGTTCTGGAGTGTGAGGTGGAGAGGTGAAATGCGCGATCCCATGTGAGGAGAGGATAGACCGTAGAGCAATGTACTCTCCGCCGTTGTCGGAGTACAAATTTTTGATAGGCTTGCCGAAGTGTTTCTCCACTAAGCTTTTGAAGTGAACAAAAGTTTCTTTGACTTGAGACTTCTGTTTGAGAGGATAGAACCATGTGTATCGGGTGAAATGATCAACAAAGATAAGATAATACTTGAAATTATCGATGGATAAAATAGGTGAGGTCCACACATCGGTATACAAGTATTCAAGAGGCTGAGTAGAAGAGATAGTGTTTGTATGAAATGGAAGTTTATGGCTTTTATTAATGAGGCAATGAGAACAAGAGTTTTCTTTTTGAGCTGAAGCAGAAAGAGGTAACAAAAACTTGGAAATAATAGATTGCAAAACAGAAAAAGTTGGGTGTCCCAATCGGGAGTGCCAGGAAGCTAGAGTGGTTTTCGGTGTGGGAGAAGCAAAAAGGGAGATGGTGTTTGATGAAGAAACCGGCCACTCGTACATTTGGTCTCTAGTCTTGCCTTGGAGTAACCGGACCCCCGTGCTGAGATCCTTCACCTGAAAATGTGCAGGAAAGAATTCAACAGAAACGTTATTAGAATTGCACAGGCGATAAACAGAGATCAGGTTACGGTGAAGGTTAGGAACATATAATATATCGCGAAGTTTAAAGGCATGAGTAGAAGAGTTGAGAGTTGTGGAACCCGTATGCGAGATTTGCAGACCGGAGCCATCTGCGATGGTGACTTCTTCTCCACCGGTGTAGGGCTGATGGAGAGCCAAGTTGCCGAGATCAGTAGTCAGATGATGAGTGGCGCCACTGTCCAAAATCCAGTTTCCGGGATTGTAGTTTTGAGCAGTCACCATGTTAGCCCGAGGTTGCCAAGGCGTCGATGGTGGCGTGCTCGTCTTATTGGCGTTAGACGCCCCCTGGATTTGCGGACATCGTCGAGCACTGTGTCCTTGAACGCCACAGAACTGGCAGCGTCCTTGATATCCCCGCGGAGCAGTATCACTTCTTGGCGAGAACTGTTGTTGTTGCCAAGTTTGATGGGATCGCTGGTTGGTGTTGTGGTTGTTTCGGGGCTGAGAACTGGTGTGGCGTGGTGTGTTGTTGCTGTAGGAGCCCCGATGGTTAGCCATATTGGCCGTAGCAGGAAGAATCGCCGGGGTGGAGCTCTTGGCGAGAAGCTTGTTCTCGTGATTCAAGAGCTTCTCATGGATCTCCGCAAGCGATGGGGGAGTTTCACGGCCTTCCAGTTGATCTTTGATCGGCTTGTACTCCTCTGGTAGTCCCTCTAAGATGAACTCAATTTGATCCTCGATATCGTATGGCTTGCCGAGAAGCGCCACCTGATCGAAACGAGTTTTGAAGCCCTGAAAGTAGGCATCAATAGTCATCGTGCCTTTGGTCCAAGACTTGATCTGCTGTCGCAACTGCTGGATATGAGCACGACTCGGTTTGGCGTATGTAGAAGACAAGGTGTCCCAAATCTGAGCCGATGTCTCCGTAGTAGACAGAATAGGCTGGATCGAGACGGTGATCGCCCCAAGCAACCCACTGTAAACAAGGCGATCTTGGCGCTTCCAAAGAAGATGCGCGGGGTTAGCGGTCACAACTCCATCAGTCGTGATCGTCGGAGAAGGTGAAACGCTGGATCCGTCGAGGTGGCCTGACAGATCGTATCCGTCGAGAAGAGCTCGAACTTGACGGCTCCACATAAGAAAATTGGAGGCCGTAAGTTTGGTGACGTTAGTCATGTTGATGTTCAAGAGTTTGGGAGTTTCAGAAATCTCAATGGTTTCGTTTGAAGTGATCGACATTGTTAACAGTCGATAGCTTGGGGAAGAAGAAACCGGGTGGGGAAGAAGATAGCGTGAGGAAGAAAAAAAAAAAAATAACGGCTAGGGTTTTGTTTATGGATCAATGCTCTGATACCATGTAGGTTTATGGAATTGGATAATATTATTAGTATGTGCAATACACGTATATATACTGAATACAAGTAGAATACTAGGTCTAGATGTTTTACTATACTGCCCTTTATACATACATACTCTATATAAAAAGTCTCATTTTCCTTTTGTTGACTTTTTCATACTCTATAAATTCAAGCTTTCACATGCAAACTCTTTATGCGCGTGATTCGGACCTCGCACCCAAACATATATCAAGGTGACTATGTGTGTGTGCGATGAGGGTAAAATTGTAAATTGCTTACCGTGGCATCCTTTGCACAAGCCCTTCACCGAAATGATTAAAGGCAATGGTGACTTGCATGTTCTTGTCCTGTGTGTAGCTATCGCTGTGCCCCAAAAGCATGACCTTGTCATGGTGCGTCATGTGGTTGTTCGATATGGTTATAGCCGTCGAACCATGTATGGCGTCTATGAGACCGTCATCGCAGTTGGAGAACGAGCAATGGTCGATCCACACATGCTTTCCTCCAAATATAGCCACTGCGTCTCCATCTGATGGGACCCACCATCCGGTGTGATGTGGGCCATCTTTTATCATGCCACCTATAAAACAAAATATTAGCATGTGTTTTTGGGTGAAATGTCAATAAATATTAGCATGTTTTATAAAGACGTTTTGGTTCTATTTTATATCAAACATTCACTAAGAAACTATAGTCTAAATTTGTCTCACCTGATCCTGGTTTGCAGTCATGGATGTTAATTCCATGAATGATGATGTTAGTTGCATAGTGGATCTTGATGCATGGTCCATCGGTTATGTGAACACTTGAGCCTCTACCATCAATCGTCTTAAAAGATGTGATAATCAGTTCTTTCTTGAGCCTAATGACCATATCTCTCTTGAAAACGATCCATAATGGCTCTTCTTGCGTGACCGCATGTCTTAGAGTTCCCGGTCTAGGATTTACTGGATCGTCGTTGCCCGGATCTGTAACCACGTAAAATCGGCCACCGCGGCCTCCAATAGCGTGTTTGCCAAACCCTATAGCACAATCGGCTAGCCGTTGGCGGTTTTTCTCCCAATTTGGATCGCAACGCCAACAGTCATCGATAGGATTTCCGGTTCTACAGGATAGGTAGGCCAGGCTCCTCCTTGACGCATTGGATAGACTTCTACAATGAATATAGAAAATATACAAACATTCGTATTAATTGTAAAGTCGATCTATTTAAATGTGATAGCTGTGGAAAAAATGTCGGCCACAATCGGGTATATAGTGATAAACACTAGACTCTAGCTAGCTTGGGAAACCCATTATATAAATAGAAAAATCTAGCTAACTAGATAGCACTGTTAAATATGAAATGCTTTTTTTCTCCTAAAAGGTTTTCTTGATTTTTGATGAATCAAAAATGCAAATGTAGTGTGAGTAGTTTGCAGAAAGTTCAAAGAATCATTGGAAGGAAAACTTTAATGTGAACCAAAACTAGTTTTGTCAATGGTTAGGGTCTTCTTAATTTCTTAGTTTACAAAATCTTTGTACAATAGAGTGATGCGAGTGAGTCATATAGTAAACCATGATTACAATTTACAAGTGAACGAAACGAATGAAAGACGTTTACGGAATAAAATGCTATACATTGTATAAACAATTGAATCACAGTAACGTTTTATATTTATAAAGCAAAATTGTTATAGCAATCGTACCTATTGACCTCGTCAACTACTAGATTCGGATCTTGAACATGAGGCAACGAACTCGAGGAGAATGCAATCGTGTTGCCAATTGATAGGAGAAAAACAAAAGTGCAAACAAAAGGATTATTAGAATACGAAATCATTATTCAAAACAAAACAAGAACGAGAGAGAAACAAATATTATAAAAGAGAGAAGGTTGTGTGGAAGCTTGCTATTGTTGGAATGTATATAAAGAGGACGTGAGTTCCGGGAGTGGAGGCGTGATTTATTTTAACTTACTATTTTAAATATATGATATAGTTTTTTATTACAATGACCTACTTTATCGTGATTTCAGGTGAGGATAACCAAAGCGGTTAGTGTTGTGAAACCGTTAATTGGGCTTAGTAGTCAAAAGTAATTTGCGAAAAGTCAACTTGTTGACCTCCCTAATGATGTCGTTTTTTAATTTCCCCCTTTTTTTGGTTTCGCCTCACTTTGCATTCAAAGAAAACAGAATCACAGTAAGTAAGTGATTTGAAATGAAATGATTGTCTTTGTAAAAGTTAAACCTAAAAACCGGTAATTTGAGAATGGTAGTCAAAAGTAACTGCTTAAAGTCAACATCTTTGTAAGTACGGCACCATTTCTTGTTTTCCTTCCCCACTTGTATGTACTTTCAAAGAACAATTTGTTAATGACATGTCACATAATAGGTGTTGTGAACTTGTGATATTTAATAAACCTTGTTGGGCCCTAACTAAAAGGCCTTTGACAAAGCGATGCATATTAGGAATCTTCATCCTCTAAAGCATCTGTTCCAATACTTCTGTTAGCCCAAATAGACAG
The DNA here is from genome assembly GCF_000801105.2 of Raphanus sativus. Classification (NCBI taxonomy): domain Eukaryota; kingdom Viridiplantae; phylum Streptophyta; class Magnoliopsida; order Brassicales; family Brassicaceae; genus Raphanus; species Raphanus sativus. The sequence goes on along the minus strand of NW_026617099.1, from coordinate 5,770 downwards.
ATTTACTTGTGATCGAGTACTACTTCGACACTTCAGTATCCAAATCTGACACGAGGTTTGATGTATCACGGTTTTAAATTACCATGAAATGTTTTTTAATATTAAGTACGCATTCATTTTCTAGTGGAAGTAACAACTTTTTGTTTGATTTTTTTTTCTCAAAAAGGGTTTAAAACACTGGATGATGATTAGCTCTAGACGTGTTCGAATACCCGTTGGCATTCGGATCGGATTTTTTGGATTTTTGGGTTTTTGAATTTACGCTCCTAAATTCCATACTAAAATTTTATTAATACGAGTCGGATTCGAATAATAACATTTTGGTTTGGTTCAAAATTGTAATGCGTCCTAAAACCCATAAAATAACAATATATTGTTCGGATTCATGTTATATCAGTTTGGTTCGGATATAACCGAAGTAAATAACAAAAAAAAAATAAAGCAAAACATTAAAAACACATAAATTAAATAAGAAATAATCTATCACACATAAAATTGATAAAATAATAATAAAATGTTAAATCAAGCATGAAAACAAACATCATTTGTAAACAATGTTCATTACTTTATAGAGAGTAGACATATTATTTCAATGAGTAAATTATAAAGTACTTATTTATAACTAATTTTGTACTTAAAGAGTTTTTTAAAAAAAATTAATATTTATTTTTATATATCATATTACCATAAATATTGAATCTAATAATTGAAATACTTTTATATATATTTCAAAATATTTATATTAACTATTAATTTCAGATTTATCGGGTTATCCGTTCGGGTTTGGTTATTAACATTTCGGTTTCATATATCTTTTGTACCACTTTACAAAATTCGTTTGGATATTTTTACATTTCGGACGGAATTAGATATTTTGGTTCGGTTTAAATATATGGCCAGACCTAATGATAATGATAAAGGAAGAGATCACGCAGCAGAATTTTGAGGTTAACCCAAAAAAGTTGTCAGTAAACTAGAATACACGTTTCTGCCATTCGTAACACATCAAATAATATGCAACTATATATTATAAACATTATTTATTATATATTCCCTCGTTCTAGATCACTGCAAAATCACAAAAAGAAGAATCGTTACAACAAAACGAATCATATTCTTGTCCAAAGAAAGAATTAACAAGTGGAGAATCATTAAACTGCCGATTACTTGAACACTAAAATGGCAGTTGTCAAAGCAGCTATTTTGCTTTAAGCATAAACTAGATTTTGACCTGCGCTTTCAAAACGCGGAATTGTCTATTTTAAAATTATATTTTGACATATTATATTTATATCATTTTAGTAAGTGTTTTTATGTTATATATGTAGTAGTTGTTTTATATAATTAGGATGATAAGTATTGATATATAAATGTAATAATATCTAATCTGATTGTAATTAATAATATATATATATGTGTATTTATAATTGAGAAGTTTTGAAAGAGTTCAAATATTAATTGGTTTCGTTTTTTATATATTATCAGATAAATTTTACTATCACAACTAATAAACTAATATATATGATTTTATAAATTTGTAATAATTAATAACTTTATATGTAATTTTAAAATTATAGATATATAATGTGTTTTGTATAGTTTTGTATTTCTTGTTTACTTTTTTGGGTGATCATTATGTATATGTTTGGGTAGTAGTAGATGATTTGTGTTAATTATGTAAATTTATTTTTAAAGTGTAATTAGTATCATATTCTCAGATTTGTTTAATGGGATTTTGAAATTAATTTTCAATCTTATTAGTTCTAATGGGAATATGAATTAAGATTTTTTGCAAATATAACTGGGCTTAGCACACAATATAAGATGGCCCAAAATATTTATAAATTTTTCTTATGTTTAATTAAAAAGACGAAAAAGTGAATGGTTACTATTATTTTTTAAAAAATCAAATAGTGCAAGAAAGTCAAAAACTTTGCAGACACTTTATTTTTCTCAGACACTTCTCTCGGATTTAGAAAAGCAATCGATTGTTGAAGAGAGAAAAAAAAGAAAAGCAATCGACATCCATTCATCCCACAGAATCAAAAGGAGTAATCGCATGTGTTGTTCATCTCTGTGGGTTATAAAAAGGTAATTATCCAAATATTTTCTTCGATCTGAGACATGCATGTAAAGTTTTTAAAACTCAATGCAAGTAATCTGTTTTAGTTAAATCTGTTGCTTATTCTTCTCTTTCTTTTTGACTACCAAAGCCAAAGAGACAAAGCCAAAGAGACGCTTCAAAAGTCGATAGATCTACGGAGAATTTCACCATACCCTATATCTGTAAGTCATATTCTCAAACGCTTTCCTCTTGTATTTCTTCCAACACTAACATAAATATCAAAATTTAAAAAAAGAAATTTTAATTGTTTTTCATGTCAGAGCCGTAGTGAAAATCTTGAGAAGAAAGATGAGTTTGAGATGGTTGTTGATTTTTCCTTTTCAGATCTCTTTGAGAAAGTGATAAGAAGCGTTGAAAGACAACCAAATGGTAATTAGAATATCACAAGTTCTTATTCGTAGTACCACTCATATCTGAGATTTTTAAAAAGCAGATATTGAATGGTAACGTTTTGTTTGATTTCAGATTTCGAAGATTCATCCCTTAATTTGCGCTTTCATTAGAACAAATACAGAATAGATCATTTACATATTTACTCTGAAAAAGATTACTATTTGTGGTAAATGTTTTTTTGTATTTAACCTAAACATTTTGTCCAGGTTAGATATATTCCTGAAGAATAAATTACCAATTCCAGATAAAAAACTACGGATTTCATTCTTCTATGAAAGAAAACATGACTTTAATATAAAATATAAGTTCTTTTCAGAAACTTAGTATTTTTTACATTAGATATAATGTAAAATGGAAACAAGTTAGTATTGATAGCAAAAACTTACAGTATCAAATCTAAAATGACTTTTTTTTGTTTACCAATTAATTTGTTTTCATCAAGAGTTCCAGACAAAACAGTTTGAAAGTCGGTCAAAGTAAGATACAACTCATCATTCATGTGATTGGATTGAGTAATGGCTGTACTGTAATTAAAAACCATCTTGTATGGCCTGTTGATCGAAAAGCTCCTATTGCAGGTCTAACTTGGAAAATCCGGATGTTGCGCCATACTCCAACCGAAAGAAGCCTCCCTTTACTCTTAATGTAAGTCATTTTACATATTGCATGAATCTTATCATGCTTGTACAATAAACAAAGCAGATTGAAAAACTTAAGAACACAGTAGAACTTTTAAATAAGAATACATATTTCAAAACCATAAATAATTAGTTAGGATTGCTTACATTCTCTATCAGCCAAGATGAATTCTGTGGTTTCACCTGATTGTTGAATGTTTTGGATCCAAGAATGGAGAACCTTGACATGAACTAATTTAATAGTGTGTCTCGAATGGCCACTTTTTCAGAAAATGAACTCGATTTTTGGATTTACTTTTCTGTAGCCATTCCCGTGTTTGACGGTGAGGGTTAGGAAGAGGAGACTGGTATATATAATAGGAATAGGTCGAAGGGATATGTATTTAGGTTTGCCGTGTAACTTGTCGCATACTCTAGATCGTATCTCACGGGATTTTATGGTATTGATTTCAATATTAATAACTGTTAATATTAGGAAGGTTGAGTTAACAATTTCAAATCCAAATATATTTTTTGGGTATTGCACAAGCAATATGAGTAGATGTAATTCTTGATGCCGTGATTCTAGCCAGATCATATAATATTCTCTCTCTATATTTTGGGTAACAATATAATTTTTTTGATTTATAATAGGAAGAGGAATTAATGACTGAGTTAAAGAATATACCGCAATAAATAGATTTGGTATAACGAAATTTATGGGATGATTCGTTAAATTTGGTAAATTATTGTTCAAATAGAAATGGTATAAATTTATTGGTTGTTTTAATAGTATAGATTAGAGTTTTAAATAAATATTCTAATATAAAATTCGAAATATACCATAATTATTTGTATAGGGCATTGAAAAAAAATAAGATGATTAAATATATATTTTTATTTTTTATTTTTTATTTTTTTGTTTGATTAAAGTATCTACCAAAATATATGTAGGTGTTATATTCATCTTGGTCATTGTTTTCATTTCAGGTTTTAGTGTTTGAGAAAAAGATAAGTTCAGTTATATGGGGTTTCTTGGTATAACGTTTGATCAACACATGATATCGATGGGCTGACCATTAATTTATGTTTTGGAAGTTAAAAGTAAATGGACTTACAGATTTTGTGGGAGATAGACTTGTTATATTTGAAAGGCTGGATGTAAAAAAGTTGCCGATTTTCTTTTAAAAAAAAGCCAATGGCATAGACATGTAATTAACTTGAAAAGACAGTGGCAAAAAATTATTAGGTATTTTACTTTAATAGTATAGATCATCCCAAGTCTAAATTATCTAATTACAGTGGGTTGTCATAATATTCTTGAAACATAATCATGATCTAATTTACAAAGAAAATATTTATTAAAATTGAGTAGTACTTTTTTTTGTAAATGATCTCCGACTATTTTTACTATTCCTCTATAAATTTAGAAAATGTACTAATTTAAAAATAGAATTTTAATTTGATATTTATTTACGAAGTGCTTATAAATAGATTAATAGTTGTACGTTTTTTTTCTTCAAAATTTCACCATTGGTTTCCATGATAAATAATTAATACTACAAGAATAACATGATTTAATTATATTATCAGCAAAAAGTTTCATTTAGATACTTCCTTTGTTTTCAGAAAATAGTTTGTTTGTTGGGTGTTATGTATATTTAAATTTATAATTTTGATGATAAATATATTATTTTATGTGTAATTATTTTTAATAATTTTAGAAAATTACATAATGTTTTTAAATTCCAATTTTCATTATTAATTCATAAATACGAGATACATGAAAACAGCGAAACTAAAAAAATTTGTTACTTATTACAAATATTGCAAGAATATTACTCTATCCATTTCATATTAAGTGTCGTTTTAGTTTTATTTTTTGTTATAAGTGTTATATTTACATTTTTAAAAACAAATATTACATGTTTTTCTGTTTTTACTTTTACTCTTAACTCATTAATTAATAAAAACAAACAAAATCATATATTAATAATGCTAAAGCAGAAAATTATCGGTTTCTTAATTTGTGAGCAAAAAACATTATCTTTAGTGAATATGAAACAAATAGGTAGTATCTTGTTTAAGAATAAAAACCCGATAAAAAAAATTTTAGACGACAAAAGTAGCTACCACCACTTTAATACAAAAATTTATCTGCCGATATGAATTTATTTGACATTCATGGCATCTCGTTGATGTTAACTTCGTTTGTCCTCTATATGCCTCGTTATCTGTAAGTTGAGATATTTCCTAATGCGTTAAGCTCAAGCCATCCACAAAAACAAATTATTACTATTAGAGAAGATAATTCGAAAGCATCCCCTCAGTACTACTTCTTCTTCGGACAAGAAGGTATGTTTCTTTGGTTCTCGTGTTAATTTTAAAATTTTAAAAATCTTATCTCGTGAAGAGAAACGATTTCTTAACCGCAGATCATTGCTCATGTGAGATTTTTAAAGCTGCATCAGAAAGAGAGATTTCACTTCGTTTTGTTTATTTGTAATACTTATAAAAGATTTGTGTTGCAGTCTACAAAGAGAGAAAGAGAGAGCTTCAACGTTTCGTAAGATGAAGAAATACTCATCTGTACTCTGTTTCTGTTCTCTCCAGCACTTGTTTGCTTCTTCTAAGC
>NW_026617098.1:0-19325 GCF_000801105.2 Raphanus sativus | reverse complement strand
GATGATTCTATCAACCAGGATGAACCACGATCTAAAAGAAGCTTTATTTGGAACCACTAATCAGTGGAGAATAACCAGGAAGTTGAATAAATCTCATAGAGTTGTGAGTAAGAAGATATCCCACTTTCTATCCAGATGATTCCAGATTAGCCTGTTCGGACATATGGCAATTATCTTCATGATTCTTATCAAACCAGGATGAACCAATCTAAGAAGCTTATTTGGAACCACTAATCAGTGGAGAATAACCAGGAAGTTGAATAAATCTCATAGGAGTTGTGAGTAAGAAGATATCCCACTTTCTATCCAGATGATTCCAGATTAGCCTGTTCGGACATATGGCAATATCTTCATGATTCTTATCAAACCAGGATGAACCACGATCTAAGAAGCTTTATTTGGAACCACTAATCAGTGGAGAATAACCAGGAAGTTGAATAAATCTCATAGGAGTTGTGAGTAAGAAGATATCCCACTTTCTATCCAGATGATTCCAGATTAGCCTGTTCGGACATATGCATTATCTTCATGATTCTTATCAAACCAGGATGAACCACGATCTAAGAAGCTTTATTTGGAACCACTAATCAGTGGAGAATAACCAGGAAGTTGAATAAATCTCATAGGAGTTGTGAGTAAGAAGATATCCCACTTTCTATCCAGATGATTCCAGATTAGCCTGTTCGGACATATGCCAATATCTTCATGATTCTTATCAAACCAGGATGAACCACGATCTAAGAAGCTTTATTTGGAACCACTAATCAGTGGAGAATAACCAGGAAGTTGAATAAATCTCATAGGAGTTGTGAGTAAGAAGATATCCCACTTTCTATCCAGATGATTCCAGATTAGCCTGTTCGGACATATGCCATATCTTCATGATTCTTATCAAACCAGGATGAACCACGATCTAAGAAGCTTTATTTGGAACCACTAATCAGTGGAGAATAACCAGGAAGTTGAATAAATCTCATAGGAGTTGTGAGTAAGAAGATATCCCACTTTCTATCCAGATGATTCCAGATTAGCCTGTTCGGACATATGGCAATATCTTCATGATTCTTATCAAACCAGGATGAACCACGATCTAAGAAGCTTTATTTGGAACCACTAATCAGTGGAGAATAACCAGGAAGTTGAATAAATCTCATAGGAGTTGTGAGTAAGAAGATATCCCACTTTCTATCCAGATGATTCCAGATTAGCCTGTTCGGACATATGCCATTATCTTCATGATTCTTATCAAACCAGGATGAACCACGATCTAAGAAGCTTTATTTGGAACCACTAATCAGTGGAGAATAACCAGGAAGTTGAATAAATCTCATAGGAGTTGTGAGTAAGAAGATATCCCACTTTCTATCCAGATGATTCCAGATTAGCCTGTTCGGACATATGGCAATATCTTCATGATTCTTATCAAACCAGGATGAACCACGATCTAAGAAGCTTTATTTGGAACCACTAATCAGTGGAGAATAACCAGGAAGTTGAATAAATCTCATAAGAGTTGTGAGTAAGAAGATATCCCACTTTCTATCCAGATGATTCCAGATTAGCCTGTTCGGACATATGCCATTATCTTCATGATTCTTATCAAACCAGGATGAACCACGATCTAAGAAGCTTTATTTGGAACCACTAATCAGTGGAGAATAACCAGGAAGTTGAATAAATCTCATAGGAGTTGTGAGTAAGAAGATATCCCACTTTCTATCCAGATGATTCCAGATTAGCCTGTTCGGACATATGGCAATATCTTCATGATTCTTATCAAACCAGGATGAACCACGATCTAAGAAGCTTTATTTGGAACCACTAATCAGTGGAGAATAACCAGGAAGTTGAATAAATCTCATAGGAGTTGTGAGTAAGAAGATATCCCACTTTCTATCCAGATGATTCCAGATTAGCCTGTTCGGACATATGCCAATATCTTCATGATTCTTATCAAACCAGGATGAACCACGATCTAAGAAGCTTTATTTGGAACCACTAATCAGTGGAGAATAACCAGGAAGTTGAATAAATCTCATAGGAGTTGTGAGTAAGAAGATATCCCACTTTCTATCCAGATGATTCCAGATTAGCCTGTTCGGACATATGGCAATATCTTCATGATTCTTATCAAACCAGGATGAACCACGATCTAAGAAGCTTTATTTGGAACCACTAATCAGTGGAGAATAACCAGGAAGTTGAATAAATCTCATAAGAGTTGTGAGTAAGAAGATATCCCACCTTCTATCCAGATGATTCCAGATTAGCCTGTTCGGACATATGCCATATCTTCATGATTCTTATCAAACCAGGATGAACCACGATCTAAGAAGCTTTATTTGGAACCACTAATCAGTGGAGAATAACCAGGAAGTTGAATAAATCTCATAGGAGTTGTGAGTAAGAAGATATCCCACTTTCTATCCAGATGATTCCAGATTAGCCTGTTCGGACATATGGCAATATCTTCATGATTCTTATCAAACCAGGATGAACCACGATCTAAGAAGCTTTATTTGGAACCACTAATCAGTGGAGAATAACCAGGAAGTTGAATAAATCTCATAGGAGTTGTGAGTAAGAAGATATCCCACTTTCTATCCAGATGATTCCAGATTAGCCTGTTCGGACATATGGCAATATCTTCATGATTCTTATCAAACCAGGATGAACCACGATCTAAGAAGCTTTATTTGGAACCACTAATCAGTGGAGAATAACCAGGAAGTTGAATAAATCTCATAGGAGTTGTGAGTAAGAAGATATCCCACTTTCTATCCAGATGATTCCATTAGCCTGTTCGGACATATGGCAATATCTTCATGATTCTTATCAAACCAGGATGAACCACGATCTAAGAAGCTTTATTTGGAACCACTAATCAGTGGAGAATAACCAGGAAGTTGAATAAATCTCATAGGAGTTGTGAGTAAGAAGATATCCCACTTTCTATCCAGATGATTCCAGATTAGCCTGTTCGGACATATGGCAATATCTTCATGATTCTTATCAAACCAGGATGAACCACGATCTAAGAAGCTTTATTTGGAACCACTAATCAGTGGAGAATAACCAGGAAGTTGAATAAATCTCATAGGAGTTGTGAGTAAGAAGATATCCCACTTTCTATCCAGATGATTCCAGATTAGCCTGTTCGGACATATGCCAATATCTTCATGATTCTTATCAAACCAGGATGAACCACGATCTAAGAAGCTTTATTTGGAACCACTAATCAGTGGAGAATAACCAGGAAGTTGAATAAATCTCATAGGAGTTGTGAGTAAGAAGATATCCCACTTTCTATCCAGATGATTCCAGATTAGCCTGTTCGGACATATGGCAATATCTTCATGATTCTTATCAAACCAGGATGAACCACGATCTAAGAAGCTTTATTTGGAACCACTAATCAGTGGAGAATAACCAGGAAGTTGAATAAATCTCATAGGAGTTGTGAGTAAGAAGATATCCCACTTTCTATCCAGATGATTCCAGATTAGCCTGTTCGGACATATGCCAATATCTTCATGATTCTTATCAAACCAGGATGAACCACGATCTAAGAAGCTTTATTTGGAACCACTAATCAGTGGAGAATAACCAGGAAGTTGAATAAATCTCATAGGAGTTGTGAGTAAGAAGATATCCCACTTTCTATCCAGATGATTCCAGATTAGCCTGTTCGGACATATGGCATTATCTTCATGATTCTTATCAAACCAGGATGAACCACGATCTAAGAAGCTTTATTTGGAACCACTAATCAGTGGAGAATAACCAGGAAGTTGAATAAATCTCATAGGAGTTGTGAGTAAGAAGATATCCCACTTTCTATCCAGATGATTCCAGATTAGCCTGTTCGGACATATGGCAATATCTTCATGATTCTTATCAAACCAGGATGAACCACGATCTAAGAAGCTTTATTTGGAACCACTAATCAGTGGAGAATAACCAGGAAGTTGAATAAATCTCATAGGAGTTGTGAGTAAGAAGATATCCCACTTTCTATCCAGATGATTCCAGATTAGCCTGTTCGGACATATGGCAATATCTTCATGATTCTTATCAAACCAGGATGAACCACGATCTAAGAAGCTTTATTTGGAACCACTAATCAGTGGAGAATAACCAGGAAGTTGAATAAATCTCATAGGAGTTGTGAGTAAGAAGATATCCCACTTTCTATCCAGATGATTCCAGATTAGCCTGTTCGGACATATGGCAATATCTTCATGATTCTTATCAAACCAGGATGAACCACGATCTAAGAAGCTTTATTTGGAACCACTAATCAGTGGAGAATAACCAGGAAGTTGAATAAATCTCATAGGAGTTGTGAGTAAGAAGATATCCCACTTTCTATCCAGATGATTCCAGATTAGCCTGTTCGGACATATGGCATTATCTTCATGATTCTTATCAAACCAGGATGAACCACGATCTAAGAAGCTTTATTTGGAACCACTAATCAGTGGAGAATAACCAGGAAGTTGAATAAATCTCATAGGAGTTGTGAGTAAGAAGATATCCCACTTTCTATCCAGATGATTCCAGATTAGCCTGTTCGGACATATGGCAATATCTTCATGATTCTTATCAAACCAGGATGAACCACGATCTAAGAAGCTTTATTTGGAACCACTAATCAGTGGAGAATAACCAGGAAGTTGAATAAATCTCATAGGAGTTGTGAGTAAGAAGATAATAAGATCCTAGGATGTATTCTCTGGATGATATGGATAGATCCTTGCAAGATCGAGGCAAAGACTCAAGATCTTCAAGGTAGTGGACTGATGGTTGATTCAAAGAGTTGCGGAAAGACTCCTTGACACTTTTAGATGACTAGATCGGATATGACACACCAACTTAGACACCTAGGGTTTGCTGGATACTACACACCAACAAGATCACTCAAGAACTCGTAAACAAGTTTAAGAGAGAACAAGGTTTTTGATTAAAAGATGATTGCATAGAAAGAAGCTTGCGACAAGTTTAAATAGAGAGAAGACTTGAACAGACTCAAGTTCTCGAGATCATTAAAGGGAACACGCTCCCTTGGTAATCAAACAAAGACCAAAGACTAAAATTTAAAAGAGTTTGCAACACATAAGATAAGAAATAAAACTATAGATTAAAGATAACATAAGGTAGATATGTGGTTGGTCCAAAGCATCCGAGATGCACCAAAGATACATCATCTAGGTGATATGAAAGTGAACTCATGGCCTCATTAAAAACCTTAGTTGGAAAACCCAGTGGGACAAAACCAACTAAGGGAAAAAGAGTACACACAAGCCACTTGCCTAGATGATGATCAGCTTGAAGGTTCAGCTTGAAGTGTGGTAAGTGTGTCTTGGTTGCTCAAGCTACGACCAAGACAATCTTCTTGCTTCCAAGATATCTTAAGTATGTTTCCAACAGCTTCATGGAGTCTTCTTGTCATTGCACGAGTCATGGGACCTTTGGGAATGGCCAAGGCATCTCCATCTTCATCTTGCTTATCCTTGATCACCTCTTCTATATCTTTATCAAGTTGTTGGTCCATGATCACATCATCCCCTCCCTCTTGAAAAGGATTTGTCCTCAAATCTGGTTCATCTGCAATAAAAGGGATCAAGTCAGTAACATTGAAACTATTACTCACATCATACTTACCTTGGAGATCCAGCTTGTAAGCATTGTTGCTGATCTTCTTTGTGACCTCAAAAGGTCCATCTATTCTCGGCATGAGCTTGGACTTCCTTTGATTAGGAAACCTCTCTTTCCTTAGGTGAACCCATACTTGATCACCTACTTCAAAGATCATCTCTCGTTTGCCCTTATTAGCATGTTTAACATACTGCTTGGTTTTCTCTTCAATATTGCGCCTTGCTTGCTCATGAAGTTGTTTCACCATCTCTGCCTTCTTTTTGCCATCCATACTAATCCTTTCACACTCAGGTAAAGGTATTAAATCCAAAGGAGAGGTGGGATTGAACCCATAAACAATTTCAAAAGGAGAAAACTTAGAAGCAGAGTGCACAGCATGATTATATGCAAATTCACAATGAGGCAAACAGTCTTCCCATGATTTCAAGTTCTTCTTTATGAATGCACGCAAGAGTGTTCCTAAAGTTCTATTCACTACTTCAGTTTGACCATCAGTTTGCGGGTGACAAGTAGTAGAGAACAACAGTTTAGTGCCTAACTTAGACCAAAGTGTCTTCCAAAAGTAACTAAGAAACTTGGTGTCTCTATCAGATACTATAGTTCTAGGCATGCCATGCAAACGCACAATCTCTTTAAAGAACAAGTTAGCAATATGCAATGCATCATCAGTTTTGTGACAAGCAATGAAGTGAGCCATTTTGGAGAACCTATCAACAACTACAAAGATTGAATCCTTTCCGGTTCTAGTCCTAGGCAATCCAACAATAAAATCCATAGAGATGTCATTCCAAGGATGATAAGGAATGGGTAAAGGAGTATACAAACCGTGAGCTTGGACTTTGGACTTAGCTTGTTTACATGTTGCACATCTCTCACAGATTTTCTCCACATCTCTCTTCATGCGAGGCCAAAAGAAATGATCCTGCAAAACTTTAAGAGTCTTGGCAATACCAAAATGTCCCATAAGACTTCCTCCATGTGCTTCCCTAACAAACAAATCTCTCAAAGAACAATTAGGCACACACAAACGATTATCATAAAAGAGAAATCCATCTTGTCTAAAATAATGACCAGCAGCAAACTTTTCACACGACTTGTATGCATCTTTAAACTCAGGATCAGTTTCATACATTTCTTTAAGTTGTTCAAAGCCTAGTAGCTTAGCATCAAGAGTGTTTAAGAGAACATACCTCCGAGATAGTGCATCAGCCACTATATTGTCCTTACCTTGTTTGTATTTGATCACATAAGGAAAGGTTTCTATGAACTCAACCCATCTCGCATGTCTTTTGCTTAGCTTGTTCTGTCCCTTAAGATATTTGAGAGACTCATGGTCTGTGTGGATGACAAACTCCTTAGGCCACAGATAGTGTTGCCATGTTTGCAAGGCCCTCACCAAAGCATACAACTCCTTGTCATACGTTGCATAGTTGAGAGTTGCTCCTCCAAGCTTCTCACTGAAGTATGCTATGGGTCTTTTATCCTGCATCAATACAGCACCAATTCCAATTCCTGAGGCATCACATTCTATTTCAAAGGTTTTAGAAAAATCAGGAAGCATAAGAAGAGGAGAGTGAGTAAGCTTCTCTTTAAGGATTTGAAATGAAGTTTCTTGTGCTTCTCCCCACTTGAATCCTACATCCTTCTTGATGATCTCGGTCAGTGGAGCTGCTATAGTGCTGAAATCCTTCACAAAGCGCCTATAGAAACCTGCTAGCCCATGAAAACTCCTTACTTCTCCCACTGTAGTTGGAGTTGGCCACTCTTGTATGGCTTTGATCTTCTCGGGATCAACCTTTACTCCATCTGCACTCACAATAAAACCATCTTTCTTAGGCACGAGAAGCACTGGTACTGCACATGGACTCAAGCTCTCTCGGATATGACCCTTCTCCATCAGTTCCTCTACTTGTCTTTGCAATTCTTTAGTCTCCACTGGATTAGTTCTGTATGCAGGTCGGTTTGGTAGTGTGGAACCAGGTACAAAGTCTATCTGATGCTCAATCCCACGAACTGGAGGTAAGCCATTGGAACTATCTTCTGGAAACACATCTGCATATTCCTGTAAAAGAGAAACTAGTTCACTCGGATGGTCCGGTGTATGATCAGTGGTTGTTAGCAAAGATTCTTTAAACACAAGCAACAAAATAGAGTTTTGAGAGTAGAGAATTCGTTTGACATCTCCCTGTTTGGCATAGAAGCTATGCTGCTTGTTGAGATCAGTTTTGAGTTCAATCTCTTTCTTTTTCTGTAGATGGAGCTGATCCTCTTGCACTTCTTTAGGGGTTAATGGCACCAGCACTGTCTTCTTACCTCTGAATTCAAACGAGTGCTTGTTGGTGAAGCCATCATGTATCACATGTCTATCAGATTGCCATGGTCGTCCGAGAAGAATATGGCTTGCTTCCATAGGTATCACATCACATAAGACCTCATCCTCATATCTCCCTATGGTTATAGGCACCACAACTTGGTCAGAGACCCTCATCTCGCCCTGCTCATTAAGCCACTGCAGTCTATATGGTTTTGGATGCTTCTGAACTTGCAAACCCAACTTCTTGACCATAGTCTCGCTAGCTACGTTGACGCAGCTGCCTCCATCAATGATAAGACTACATACCTTCCCTTGAACCAAACACCTAGTGTAGAACAAGTTCTCACGCTGCTCAATCTCATCTGCCTTAGTTTGAAGATTCAAGAGTCTTCTTGTCACTAGCAACCTTCCCTTGACCGGTTCTTCTTCAAATTCCTCTTCAGTCTGCTCATGATCAGAGTGTATCTTCTCATCTTGAGACATATACTCCCCGGTGTCAAGAAGAATCATCGTCTTCTTATTAGTACACTCATTGGCATAGTGCCCACGCCCTTGACACTTAAAACACTTGACATCTCTAGTCTTGGAACCAGTAGCTCCTGTTTTCCTTTGTCCTTGCTGTAGATGTTGCTAGGTTTGGTGTCATCTTTCTGATAAGGTTTACTCTCCTTCTGGTAGTTAGGCTTATCTTCCTTAGGACTTTGGAACCGAGTAGTCCCATAGCTTCCACGTGAATGTCCCTTCCTCTTGAGCTGCTGCTCCACTAGAATGGCCTTATGCAACATCTCTTCTATTTCCACATAGTGTTGCATCTCCACCTTATCTTGTATTTCTCGGTTGAGCCCTCCAAGAAATCTTGACATAGTAGCTTCTCTATCTTCTGAAATACTGGCTCTCAACATCAACAGCTCCATATCTTGATAGTACTCCTCTACGGTCTTAGCTCCCTGAGTGAGTTTTCTTAGTCTCTGGTGAAGATCTCTGTGGTAGTGGCTTGGTACAAACCTCTTGCGCATAAGAGACTTCATCTCACTCCATGTTTCCACTGGATATTCTTGGTTAAGCCGCCTCATGGTAACCAGTTGATCCCACCAGCTCAGAGCATAGTCATAGAACTCAGTTGCAGCAAGTTGGATTCGTTGAGTGTTGGTATAGTTCTTACAATTGAAGACAATCTCAATCTTCTTCTCCCACTCCAAGTAGGCATCCGGATCAACCTTGCCATGAAAAGGAGGTATTTTGAGCTTAACTCCACCAAGCTCTTCTTTCTTAGGTCTCCTAACTTCATGATCACGCCTCTGCCTTCTGCTCACTCTGGAAGAAGAAGAACCACTATGTTCAGACCGGCTGCGCTCATAGTAGTTGTCAGTCTCTTGTGACCCAGCATGTTCTCTACGGTCTCTCCTTGGTTCAGGATGATTCTGTTGACTCTGACCTCTTCTTTCTCTCCTAGACTCATTACTATGGCCCTGACCAGTAGCTTGTCTTAGCTCTTGTCTTATCTCATCACGAAGACCCGTGATGCTAGTCTTGATCATATCAGCCACAGTAGTGATTAGAGTTTGTTGTAACTGCTCGGTCATCTCCTCCCTTAGAAGTCTACTCTTCCTTACAAGTTCTGCTTCCTCATCTGACTCGTTCCCCATTGGTACCTGAGACAAAGAAACAATCAAAACAAGTAAGTTGTTCAAGAAAAATTTTAAAAGAGAACAACTTTGATTAAAAAGAAAACTTGCGATCTAAGGTAACACGATTTGAAAAGATCAATACTTGATAACTTCTATCACACGAAATCGAAACGGATCAAGATCAAATATGATGAAACTTCCTAGATCTATCAGGATTTGATTCAAACAACAACAATAGGTAAATAAACGATCAGATCTAGCGAAATAACTCAAAGATGAACACAGATCAATCGATGGATTCACTAGAAGTTGAAGGGTTTGAGAAATCGAGAACTTCCCTATCCAGAGTGCTCTGATACCACTTAATGAGATCCTAGGATGTATTCTCTGGATGATATGGATAGATCCTTGCAAGATCGAGGCAAAGACTCAAGATCTTCAAGGTAGTGGACTGATGGTTGATTCAAAGAGTTGCGGAATGACTCCTTGACACTTTTAGATGACTAGATCGGATATGACACACCAACTTAGACACCTAGGGTTTGCTGGATACTACACACCAACAAGATCACTCAAGAACTCGTAAACAAGTCTAAGAGAGAACAAAGGTTTTTGATTAAAAGATGATTCCTAGAAAGAAGCTTGCGACAAGTTTAAATAGAGAGAAGACTTGAACAGACTCAAGTTCTCGAGATCATTAAAGGGAACACGCTCCCTTGGTAATCAAACAAAGACCAAAGACTAAAATTTAAAGAGTTTGCATCACATAAGATAAGAAATAAAACTATAGATTAAAGATAACATAAGGTAGATATGTGGTTGGTCCAAAGCATCCGAGATGCACCAAAGATTCATCATCTAGGTGATATGAAAGTGAACTCATGGCCTCATTAAAAACCTTAGTTGGAAAACTCAGTGGGACAAAACCAACTAAGGGAAAAAGAGTACACACAAGCCACTTGCCTAGATGATGATCAGCTTGAAGGTTCAGCTTGAAGTGTGGTAAGTGTGTCTTGATTGCTCAAGCTACAACCAAGACAATCTTCTTGCTTCCAAGATATCTTAAGTATGTTTCCAACAGCTTCATGGAGTCTTCTTGTCATTGCACGAGTCATGGGACCTTTGGGAATGGCCAAGGCATCTCCATCTTCATCTTGCTTATCCTTGATCACCTCTTCTATATCTTTATCAAGTTGTTGGTCCATGATCACATCAGAATGCTCTCAAGACATGGTTCATTAATCTCATGAATGTACTAGGTGCATTGGTGAGCCCAAATGGCATAACAAGCCATTCATATAAGCCATGTTTAGTTTTGAATGCAGTTTTCCATTCATCTCCTTCTTTCATCCTAATCTGATGATAACCACTTTTTAGATCTATCTTAGAGAACACGCAAGAACCATGTAGTTCATCTAACATATCATCAAGTCTAGGGATATGATGTCTATACTTTACCGTGATGTTGTTGATGGCTCTGCAATCAACACACATGCGCCAGCTCCCATCTTTCTTTGGTACCAATAGCACAGGAACAGCACAAGGACTCATGCTCTCTCGGATGTGCCCCCTTTTCCATCAGTTCATCAACTTGTCTTTGGAGTTCCTTGGTTTCATCAGGGTTGGTTCTGTATGCGGGTCTATTTGGAAGTGAAGCGCCTGGAACCAGATCAATTTGGTGCTCAATCCCACGAATAGGAGGCAACCCTACTGGATTTTCCTCTGGGAAAACGTCTCCATAGTCCTGTAAGATAAACTCAAAACCATTCGGTAGCTCCGGTGCAATGTCAGAAGAAGTTAGTAAGGCACCTTTGAAAACAAACAAGAGCATAGATTGATCCAAGTGAACCGCTTTCCTCATGTCACTAGACTTAGCAGTTAGAAGAATACCTTTTGCTTGCTTTCCACCAGTTGATTGCTCTTTGTTTCTAGCTTCTTCTCGTTTGAGCTTAAGCTGTACCTGGTCATGGTGAACTTCTTGTGGAGACAGAGGTGCAAGAACAATATTTTTGTCTCGGTGAGTGAAAGAATGGCGATTGGTGAAGCCATCGTGGATAGCTCTTTTATCATATTGCCACGGCCTTCCTAGCAGGATATGACTTGAATCCATTGGCAAAACGTCACACACAATCTCATCTTGGTATCTACCAATGGTTATAGGAACCATTACTTGCTCCGTGACCATCAACTTGACTCCATTTTCATTCAACCATTGGAGAGGATATGGTCTAGGATGCTTTCCTGTTTTCAACCCAAGCTTTTCTACAAGAGTCTCACTAGCAACATTAGTACAGCTCCCACCGTCTATAATCAAACTACAGACTTTATCACAGATAGTACAACGAGTGTGGAAGAGATTCTCCCTTTGGTCATGGTCGTCTGGTTGAGATTGCATTTGAAGAGACCTCCTTGTGACCAAGAGCTGTCCACGAACTGGGTAGTCTATGGTTTCTTCTTCCTGCTCATCATTCTTTTCTTCTTCAGAGATCACCTCACCATTGTCAAGTATGATCATGACCTTTTTGTTGATGCACTCATTGGCGTAGTGTCCCATACCATGACACTTGAAGCACTTAACATCTCTGGTTCTTGTAGCTGGTGTTTTTCCCTTATCCTCAGGTTCCTTTTTCACAGATAGCTTGTCATCTTTGGCAGGATATGATCGGTAGTTGTTGCCATAGGAACCTTTGGAGTTGTTCTTTCTCTTCTGTTGCTGCTCAATGAGGATGGCTTTGTGAAGAAGCTCATAGATGTCCTCATAATCCTGTAGTTCCAATCGATCTTGTAGTTCTCTGTTGAGACCAGCTTGGAACCGAGCCATTGTTGCATTAGAATCCTCAACAACAGAAGCTTTGATCATGAGCGTCTCCATCTCTTGGTAGTAGTCCTCCACACTCTTTGTTCCTTGAGTAAGCCTCCTTAGTTTCTGATGAACATCCTTGTGGTAGTGGCTTGGAACAAATCGTTTCCTCATGAGAGTCTTGAGTTCAAACCAACCTGACACTGCTGCTTCTCCGGTTCTTCTTCTTGTTGAAGTAATCTGATCCCACCAGTGAAGAGCATAACCATTGAACTCAGTTGCTGCAAGTCTAACCTTCTTTAACTCTGAGTAGTTGTGACATTCAAAGATCAACTCTATCTTCTTTTCCCAATCAAGGAAATCGTCTGGATTGCTGGTACCACTGAAGACTGGTACTCTGAGCTTGATGTTACCAAGACTATCATCTGGCCTGCGACGATCTGTTCTGTGTGATCTGCCCTGAGACAAGGTCCTTATTGATCGGTTTTCATCAGAACTCCTACCAGAAGAGGAAAGATCTTCAACATCAGCTCCAGTATCAACTTGTTTTCCTCTTCTTTTCTCCCTAGCAGCTTTCTGATATTTTGTGACATTTAGAGATGTTTAAGGTGTTTAGGTGAGGATTAACGAGACCAAATGTTTAGAAATGAGTTTGCGAGTTTGAGAGGCAGAGTATGAGAGACTTAAAATGCTTCATTTGATTAATGAGAAGAGTTTACAATATATAGGTGGAGAGAATAGACTAGGGTTTACACAACAATGAGTGGCTAAGACTACCACACTGTTCAAGGAGAGGAGCGTGTTTTGAAATGCTTGGACCAGGTTCACTCCGCGTATCCAGCTTGGTCCAGCCTGTCTCCGCAGCATAGTAACCTTATCCAGCATAGTGACACAATCCAAACGGTCACAAGCTTGATCACTTAAATCCTCTCTTTGCTCACAAGTCTTTGTAACTTGTTCCTCACTCTTCACTTCTTCACAAAGCCATTTTACCTCAGTTCAAATAGTTACCACACGGTAACTTATTTTTACTGAGGTAACTTTTGTGCCCTGACTTTGCACAACCCAAAATGTCTCCAAATGATGTTTAAAAGTGGTTTGAGTTGAAATGGTCCGTACAAGTCCGTACATGTCCGTACATGTCCGTACTGTCCGTACACACTCTTCTCAAACTCACTTCTAAACATCTCTCCACCTTAGTCTCCTCATTTCATCCTTCACACTCCACTCTTATTGCCTCAACTTAACACTCCCCCTCAAGCTTGACCATGTGGAACAAGTCAAGCTTGGAATGCTGTTCAATCTCCCTCATTAAGACCTCAACAAGGAAAACCCATTTGGGACAAAACCTTGAAGAGGAAAAAGAGTAGAGACATCCCAGCAGGGGAGTATTTAGTTGGTACCTCTCAAGTCAATGAGGCCCAGCCTAACGTGGATGGACTCCATTGTCTTCTGCCTTGCTGCCTTTGTAAACACATCTGCTAGCTGATCCTCACTTCTTGTATAACACGGCAACACAATCCCAAGAACAATCATCTGCCTCACCTTGTGACAATCCACCTCAATGTGTTTAGTCCTCTCATGAAACACACTGTTGGAAGCTATGTGAATGGCAGCTTGATTGTCACAATGCATAACCATGGGTGTGACTTGCTCAACCTCCAAATGCTTCAGGATCCCTTTGATCCACACCAACTCGTTGGTAAGCTTGAGCATTGCACGATACTCGGCTTCAGCACTAGAGCAAGACACCACCTTCTGCTTCTTGCTCTTCCATGTCACTAGATTGCCTCCAATGAACGTGCAGTAGCCTGTTGTTGATCTCCTATCAACTCTATCACCTGCCCAATCCGCATCACAATACCCCACAGCTTCAGTACTCTTGTTGCAACCCAAGGATGATAAGGAATAGGGAGAGGAGTATACAAACCATGTGACTGAACCTTAGACTTAGCTTGTTTACAAGTTGCACACCTCTCACAAATTCTCTCCACATCTCTTTTCATCCGAGGCCAAAAGAAGTGATCCTGCAAGGTTTTAAGAGTCTTTGTAACACCAAAGTGACCCATAAGGCTTCCTCCATGAGATTCCCTGAAAAATAACTCTCTCAAAGAACAGTTAGGCACACACAAACGATTATCATAAAAGAGAAATCCATTATGCCTAAAGTAATGCCCAGCAGCAACCTTTTCACAAGAGTTATAAGCATCTTTAAAATCAGGATCAGTCTCATACATACCTTTAATCTGCTCAAAACCTAATAGTTTAGCATCAAGAGTGTTTAAGAGGGCATACCTTCTGGATAATGCATCAGCAACTATATTCTCCTTACCTTGTTTGTATTTGATCACATAAGGGAAGGTTTCAATGAATTCTACCCATCTGGCGTGCCTCTTACTGAGCTTGTTCTGGCCTTTAAGGTACTTGAGAGACTCATGATCAGTGTGGATTACGAACTTTTTAGGCCATAGATAATGCTGCCAAGTCTGCAAGGCCCTCACCAAAGCATAGAGTTCCTTATCATAAGTTGCATAGTTGAGAGTGGCTCCTCCAAGCTTTTCACTAAAGTATGCAATAGGTCTTTTCTCCTGCATAAGAACAGCACCAATACCAATTCCTGAGGCATCGCATTCAATCTCAAAAGTTTTATTAAAATCAGGAAGTATAAGAAGAGGGGCATTAGTAAGCTTCTCTTTAAGGCATTGGAATGCAGCTTCTTGTGTGTCTCCCCACTTGAAACCTATGTCTTTCTTGATAACTTCAGTCAAAGGAGCTGCTATAGTACTGAAATCCCTCACAAAACGCCTATATAAGCCAGCAAGTCCATGGAAGCTCCTCACTTCACTCACTGTCTTGGGGATGGGCCATTCTCGTATAGCTTTCACCTTCTCTGGATCCACTTTCACTCCATCTGCACTCACAATAAAGCCTAGGAAGACCAAGTTATCCGTACAGAAAGTGCATTTCTTAAGGTTAGCAAAAAGCTTCTCTTTTCTCAAAACATCAAGGACAGCCTTAAGATGATCTATATGCTCTTCTAGACTCTGGCTGTAAACTAGGATATCATCAAAGTAAACCACAACAAACAATCCTATAAAAGACCTAAGAACATGGTTCATTAATCTCATGAAAGTACTAGGAGCATTGGTTAATCCAAAGGGCATAACTAACCACTCATACAACCCATGCTTAGTTTTAAAAGCAGTTTTCCACTCATCTCCCTCTTTCATCCTAATTTGATGATATTCACTCTTAAGATCTATCTTAGAAAAGATGCTAGAACCATGCAATTCATCAAGCATATCATCTAATCTAGAAATAGGGTGGCGATACTTCACTGTTATGTTGTTGATTGCTCTGCAATCAACACACATGCGCCAGCTTCCATCTTTCTTAGGTACCAAGAGCACTGGAACAGCACAAGGACTCATGCTCTCACGGATGTGGCCTTTCTCCATCAGTTCTTCAACCTGCCTTTGTAGCTCCTTGGTCTCAACCGGGTTGGTTCTGTAGGCTGGTCTATTGGGAAGAGTAGAACCTGGTACAAAGTCTATCTGATGCTCAATCCCTCGTATAGGTGGTAAACCGGTGGGACTATCCTCTGGAAACACATCTTGATAATCCTGTAAAAGAGTTGACATCTCACTCGGATACACCGGTGTGCAATCAGTTAGACTAACAAGAGATTCTTTTAAAACAAATAAGATAACTGATTGATTAGAGTAGAGAGATTTTTTGATGTCACCAGTTTTGGCATAGAAGTTGTGCTGCTTGCTCGGTTCTGGTTTAAGATCTATTTCTTTCTTTTTCTGAAGCTGTAGCTGATCTTGATGCACTTCTTTAGGAGTTAGAGGTACCAGTGTAGTCTTCTTGCCGTTGAACTCAAAGGTATGCTTGTTAGTAAAGCCATTGTGTGTAACTCTTCTATCAAACTGCCATGGTCTCCCAAGCAAGATATGACTGGCTTCCATTGGTATCACATCACATAGGATCTCATCTTCATATCTTCCAATGGATAAAGGAATTGACACTTGTGTGGATACCTTCATTTCTCCTTCTTCATTGAGCCATTGTAGTCGGTATGGTCTAGGATGTTTTTGAGTCTTCAAGCTAAGCTTCTTCACCATTGTCTCACTAGCAACATTAACACAGCTTCCACCATCAATTATCAGACTACAAACTTTTCCTTGTACCATACAACGAGTGTAGAACAGGTTTTCTCTTTGCTCTAGCTCCTCGGATTTGTTTTGCAAGCTGAGAGTCCTCCTTGCAACCAAAAGCCTACCATGAACTGGTTTCTCTTCATACTCTGCTTCTGAAGGTTCTTGCTCAGTCTCTGGTCTTTCATCTTCAGATTCATACTCGCCATTCTCCAAGAGAACCATAACTCTCTTGTTGGTACACTCATTAGCATAGTGCCCACGCCCTTGACACTTAAAGCACTTCACATCTCTTGCACGCGAACTGGTAGCCTCTGCTTTACCTTTATCCTTGCTGTGGATGCTACTAGGCTTAGACTCTTCCTTTGGCTGTGGCTTGCCCTCTTTCTGATAGCTTAGTTTGTCCTCCTTAGAAGTCTGGTATCTACTGGAACTATAGCTGCCACGCGCATGGCTCCTTCTCTTAACCTGTTGCTCTACCAAAATAGCTTTGTGGAGCATCTCCTCTATCTCCAAGTAGTGCTGCATCTCTACCCTGTCTTGTATCTCACGGTTGAGCCCACCAAGAAACCGTGCCATGGTAGCTTCACTATCTTCGGAAATCTTAGCTCTCAACATAAGCAACTCCATCTCTTGATAGTATTCCTCCACAGACTTGGAACCTTGGGTGAGAAGCCTCAGCTTTTGGTGAAGATCACGGTGATAGTGGCTGGGAACAAACCTCCTACGCATCAAAGACTTCATTTCAGCCCATGTCTCAATAGGAAACTCCCCATTGCGCCTTTTGTTTGTAACCAACTGATCCCACCAACTCAATGCATAGTCATTGAACTCAGTAGCAGCAACTTGAACCTTTTTTATCTCAGAGTAGTGTTGACAATTGAAGACAAGCTCTATCTTTTTTTCCCACTCAAGATATGCATCCGGATCAGCCTTGCCATGGAAAGGAGGGATCTTAAGCTTCAATCCTGATAGCTCATTGCGCCTATGCCTTCTGCCCTCATGATCATGTCGTGATCTCCTACTGCTGTGTCTTGATCCAGAGCTATGGCTACTTCTCTCATAGAAGTTATCAGTCTCTTCTGATCCAGCATGCTCTCGACGACCATGCCTATTGCTCCTTGGCTCACGTCTCTGCTCAGCATTCTGGTCTTGTCTGTCAGATAGCCTTTGATCGAGTTTATCCTCCAACAACTTCTCCATGGCTGCAAGGATATCTTTGGTGATTGCTTCTTGTAATAGCTTGTTTCTCCTCATAAGAGTTGCCTCATCATCCTCGGATCCCATTGCTTCCTGATTCACAAAAGATTTGAACAAGTAAGCAGTTCAAAGAAATTAAAACACAAAGGATTCAAATAAGGAAACAAGAAAATTTTAAAACAAGGCGGCAAAGGATACTTGATCAATACGCAACGATTTGAATTCCTTTTCAGTTTCGAAATACAACAACACAGATCAGATTCTAACAGATGACGAAATGAGATGAAACAGATAAGGATCTATTACTTCTAACAACAGATCGAGATTCACAAACACAATAGAACTTTCGGATTTTGAAAACTTGAAACGAGATTGATGAGAAGTTGAAAAGTTCTTAATGAAAACTTGATTGAAACTCTTAGATCTATCAATAGTGATCACGAAAACAATAGATCTATCAGATATAATGATGAAAAGAAGCAGATCTAGTGAATCAACAACTCAAGAACACAGATCTATCAATGATATGAATGGTGATGAACAGATCGGATGAAAATGATAAGAGAAATCGAAACTCCCCTTCCAGAGTGCTCTGATACCACTTAATGAACCCCTAGGATGTTTCTCTGGATGGATATGGATAGATCCTTGCTTAAACGAGTCAAGGACTCAAGCTTATCAAGGTGGTGGATCGAATGGTGACACAAGAGGCTATGGGAAGGCTTCTTGATACTCCTAGACAATAGATCGGATATTACACACCTCTCTAAGGTCCTTGGGCGTTGGATATTACACACCAACAGACTGGATACTACACACCAGACACTCTCTTACGACAAGGCAAGGGAGAAGAAAACTCAAAGGTTTTTAGATAAAAGAAGACTTGATAGATTACTAGGGTTGCGGCACACACATATATATAGTGAGAGACTTGGAACAGGCTCCAATCAACTCAAACTAAAAGGAACAGGCTCCTTTAGTTAATGTAGAAATAAAGACACAACATAGATAGGGTTTTCGAAATAAAAGACATAAATACTTAGAGAAATAAAACATAACATAAGGTTCTTCATGTGGTTGGTCCGAGAGCATCATCTAGGAGTTTTGAGCAGCAAGACTATGGCCTCGTTAAAAACCTATCTTTGCAAAACCCATTGGGACAAAAACAAAGATAGGGAAAAAGAGCACACATAGCTTGCTAGCCTAGACAACGCTCAGCTTGATGGTGAGATAGCTTGGATGGTAACAAGTGCATCTTGAAGTATCAAGCTTCCTTCAAGATTTTCTTCATGCATCAAACACTTCTTGATTGATCCTCCAATAGCTTCCTTGAGTATCTTAGCTTTGGATCGAGTTATGGGGCCATTGGAAATGACTAAGGCATCATCTTCTTTGGTTGTACCATCTTTAGGCTTTCCATCTTCTTTAGCTAGTTGGAACTCTTCATGTTGATCAGCATGCTGGTCCATGATCATATTACTTGTTCCTCACTCTTCACTTCTTCACAAAGCCATTTTACCTCAGTTCAAATAGTTACCACACGGTAACTTATTTTTACTGAGGTA